>NC_051160.1:165009562-165217426 GCF_013339745.2 Dermacentor silvarum
CCCCCCCTCCTCCCACTAATGGCCCCTTATGGTATTCGAATAAATTAAGTGTACAGGATGCAGTGTTAATGTGTCTGTACTGTTTGTGTGCCCTAACCTTCCAGCATTCTACAAGCTTAGAGATATGACTGGTAATGACGCCTTGCAAACGTACGACTACAAGACCTGGGGCATTCAAGAGTGAGGGCCAGTAGTAGCTGCACTGCCAACATGGGGTCCTTAGAGGTAGAAGGTGACAGTGGCCGACCTCAACACGAGCATCACCTCAGCCTCCTGGACAACTTCAGCCAGTCCAAGCGGCAGCTCGAGCAACTCCTGGACGCCGATGGTGACCTGGCACAGCTGGATGGAAAGCTGCAGGAGTTGCAGGCAAGTCTCAGCGTCATGTTACCCTTCAGCCCTAACTTGGGGTGTCTTTTCATTTTGTCATATATGCTAAGTACATAGTTCCATGTGCTAAGCATTACTCCAGAACTGTGTGTCTGAGATTGAAGCACATTGCAAATGATTTCTTTCTGAAAACAGTGACATAGTCATATGGAACAGTGACAGATTAACAGTTGAACACTTATGGTATTTGATTCTGCAACTACCATAGCAAACGAGCAACAATACAAAAGAAAGTGGTATTTTTCCTCTTCACATCATAAAGTTAGGCTCCTAAATTCTCAGGCTAATGTAGTTTGAGTAAGCATTCTGTCTTTTTGTTAGTGGTACTCGTGTTGCACTGATGCATGATTTTTCATTGTTGTCATTGATAAAGGCTTCAAAAATGTCATGCATCCATGTCTATCAGACCACCACAGCAAGCATCTCAGCTGGCATGTGTTGAAAGCATGAGCACATCTCATGCGGCAACATATTGCATGCCTGTCATATAAGTGAAGAGGGAAAATCAAATTATGCATGCATCACTATAGACTGTGTTTAAAAATTATTGTTCTAAAGCAGTGTGCATCTTTGCACTGTCTCCTTGTGTAAGTGTGAGGATTTTGTTGAAACTTGACTCTGGCACAACAGGGCCAAGATCTCTCATGTCTAGGGTCACAGTCACCTAAAACTATACCATTTTGTTTTTTCACGGCCGGACTGGAGAGGCGCGCGCGCTTTCCTTCTTATGGCCTTCTCATTGCGGCTGTTTCCCCCTCACGCCGCGCACCCGTGGTGGCGCTGCGACCCTACTGCTGCCGCCGGCTCCGTCGGCGCGAACTGAAGGCGAGCGTGCGCTCGCTCCCCTCTCGGCCGTGCATGCTCACATTATTTGGAAGTGCCATGCACTGATAAAAACTTTCTGACCCTTATTCCTATAGAACCACCGCGCAGTTTTGTCTTGCCTAGTAATGGGTCTGAGTCGGCAAATAAATTTCCGCGCAACGTGCAGTGTTTGCACAGAACGAAACGCCAGGCTTGGATTTGCGTCATAGCTCTGAAGCCGTAGTGCTGGTATTTTGTTTGAGCACCACTCACATTAAAAACAATTAAGGGATGGTGCTGCACATTCGGTGAAAACAAGTATTTATTTACGATGAAACTAAAAACAAACTGAGCATTTCCTTCACTAATACCGCATTATTTGAAAACGGTCATGTCGAGCACATCACTTCTTGCTGAAATAACTCCCACCTGGGACACAAATTCAAAGCCTAAAGTGTTTCCTGGATGGGTTGTGCGCATAAGTTATTGACTTCTCGTTCTTGTCGGTTATCTTCTGGGTGTAGTTGATCAGAAGTATTCTGACAAACTTCTCGGAAATCAAGCCGGCAGACCTTATCGCGTGGCTGTTGTCGACGCCTTCAGGACAACGTAGCAGTGGCGAGTTTTCAAGATGTGGCTGAATGAGGATTCGTAGTACTTCCAGCACATTTGTCCGTGGAAGGTGCAGGATAGCTTTCTCAAAAAAGCACACAATTTTGTCCAACAGTGCCACAAACTCGGCTTTTGGATAGTGCAGCCTGCTAAAATCTTGGCTTTGTAGAAGCGTGTACAGAGGATCACTTCTCTCGTGCGTTTCAAGGAGAATTGAACAAGCGTCACACTCAAAGTCACTTATTAGCTTGGCGATGTATCCAGCGACATAAACCAAACCAGAGTACGTGACAGAGGGTGATGGGGTGTCTGGATATTCCGCAAGGTCATTCAACTCCTCAGTCAGAGACTGTGGTAGCGCTGCAGCCAGCTCTTCGGCATCACCACAAGGTATTGTGAGCTTCTTGCCAATTGAGGTCTCAGACTTGATAATGTGATCAAGCGCAGTCGTCACTGCCCTTGCGTCGAGCATGTCATTTCCTCCGCACATGAATCTTATTCTTCCAAAGATGGCCTCAATGGGGTCGCTGTTCAGCTTCCGCGTAAGGACGCAGTTGACACCATTCCGCAGAAGAAAACGTGCAGTTTCGACTGTAGACTTCGTCGTAAAGCGCAAGGCTTCAAATGTCTCACAAGTGAAACCATCCTTTCCCCGTGCTTTCGAGTTTTCCTGGATGCCTTCTATGTAGCTGGTGAACTCGTTTGCAAGCCACAGCAGCCGAGGGTCGTCTGTATTTGATATCGGGCTCTTTTGGCCGCTGCCGGCATACGTGGTATCATGGATATCGAACCATCGTTTGATTGTCTTCATAAAGTGAATGGTTGAACTTGCTTTGCTGAACACGTAGAGGGTAGAGTCACCGCCTGTGTTTTCTTGGAGGTGCTCAATAGCTGCAATTACTTGTGGAGAGAATGTTTGCACTGCCCGAAGGACATTCATCTTCTCCAGGTTTGTAGGGTAGACATGTTTCTTGGTTAGGTTTCTTGCCAGTTTGACTGTCATGTCCTTCTGGTGCTCGTACAGCTTTTGGACAAATATGCCAGAGATGTCCCCTACGCCGTCTGTCAGTTCTCGTTCAAGAAATTGACTCCGAACGGTTTTTAGTACGTGGCATGGGTCGAAGCTTAGGAAGATCACCCGATTGTCATCATGTGGATGCTCCACTACAGTCGATAGGCAGCCATTTCCCATCAGCTTAAACATTGTAGTATTGGCGGAATAATTGTCCGTCACAATGCGCGCAATCAAAAATCCGCACGACTCAACAGCGTTGATCACTTCCTTAGTCCATGCAAACAGGTCTCTCCCGCTAAGTTGCTTAGTGAAATAGTACGAGCAGGGAATTCTGTAGGAGCTAGCGATGCCGTGAAGCACAAAACACAGGACCCTGTTTGCAAGGGTTTCCTTCGAGCCACCTGGTGTGTCACTGCTAGGCTTGTCTCTCAAGCCAAAGACTGCGTCCAATTTCCTATCGTATATGCATTTCGGCTTGATGCTAGCCTCGTCAATGATTAGCGTTGCCATATGCTGCTTAGAGCTGAGTAAGGAAGCTTCAAAAACCAGTCTTTCTCTCATCGCAGGACTCATCCCTGTCGTTGTCGGGCTTGGTCCCATGTACCGCTGCAGCGTGCACTTTGCTGGCAGTGTCAGCAGCTGGGATGTCCGAGCGTGATCGTACCCCTTAGGCGAAAGAAAGCGCCACACGACACACTCTCTGATTATCTCCTCTGGGTAGCACGGTCGCTTCTGCCCATAACTGTCTAGTTGATGAAGGAGAAAGATGGCCTTCTTTTCACCCTTTGCAGAATCAGCAACAACTTCTTTGACAGAAGCATGCCTCTTATTTTCCCGATAGAAAGCGTTTGCTTTCCTTGCAGCGTCCAGCAGCTGTTGGAGTTTGCTACACTTCGAACGGTGGTACGCAGCTTGTTTACGAAGCCTGCCGATAAGCGAAACATACGCACTTACTCGCTGGGCGTCTTTATTTGCCGTTTGAGTGCAGACACTATGTTCTTGTCAGCGAAGTCGTCCTGCGATTCAGGAAGGTCGACCGCACCTTCTGGCTCCGCGTTTCGCTTACTTGGTTTTGGAGCAGGGACAGAACATCTAGATGCAGGCTCCTTACGAGGCTTCTTGGCACTCGGCACGAGGTAACTTGGGTACTCGTCGAACACTGTTGGCACAACACCAGGTAGAAGTTTCCTGATTCGGCACCCAGGCACGTAGTCAGTGGAGAGGAATGCCGGCTACAAACGACAGTTGACGCCGACTTGTCGTTGACAACCAAATTTTCCCTTGAAATGTTTTTCAGCCACTTAGCCACCAGTTCTGCATCACTCGGGAATTGATGAAAGGAAACGCCTTTAGTCCTACTTGACTGCGACTTACAGTGTGGTACGCAACAGTACACCATGGTCTCGCTGGCCGGTCCACAGCAACCGATTCACTGCTTCGCATTGCAAGGCATATCCCTTAGAATGCAAAAGCTACGAGTCAAAGGTGCTCAAATCACGACGTATCTGGCTAGCAGCATCCACTCTGTCGAACGATGCAGCACATGACATAAAAAGAGAATGTCAGGACGGCAGTAGCAAGAAGCTCCCAAAACTACAACTACAGCAGGGTCGCTGCGCCCTCACGCGGCGAGCCGTGACGTTACCCGCGGAGACGCGCTCCCATTGTGCCCGAAGCGATAGCGAAGGCCGTAAGGAAAGCGCGCGCGCCTCTCCAGTCTGGCCGTGGTTTTTTAATGCGAGTAGCATTCTTGGCATTGTCAGACCAGTTATTTTTGCAGCTATCTAGCTACCCATCAAAAATGTTGGTCGATCTGCGGTATAGTGCAGCCTAAAATAAGTTGGAAGGCTATTCAACCTCTAGTTGGCGTCGATGAAGGACAATGTCTTTCTGGGCAAGTTGGGAGTGAGAATGGGATTTATGAACCATATAATTTCAAGAGGCTCACAGCATCTCAAGTGACAGCGCTCTTCGACCGCAAGCGCAGAATCTCAACGGCAGCGTCTCAAAATGGTATAACTGTCACGAGGGAAGAATGTGAGGACGCTCTCCTTATCGATGCTGCAACTTCTAGGCAGTACCACGATAATGCACTGGTACTGCAGGTATCACCGGTACCACACGGTACCATCGGTACTGGTACCACTGGTACCGCATGGTGGTACCAATACCACTGGTGTACCACCAGTGCCACTAGTACTGTAACTGGTATCACTAGTACGACCTGTACCAGATCTGTCTTTTTAGGATCGACCCACAAAAAAGGCTAGAAATTTCCTATATGCTCAATAAGGAGAAGTGGCATCTCCCTAAGGAAGACATTGTCTTCAAAATGTGGACCGTTGTGTGAGTACGTGCCACTGTATTTTGCCCCCTCGTCAATCAAGCTCCTTGATGCAAACTTGAGTATGTGCCAGTTGGTATGAGTCACTCTTCAATGAACCCCTTTGATGCCAACGAGGGTCGCTGTATATACTCCACGGAGGTTCAGCATGTCCAAAGGGGGGCACACCTCATACATGATGCGTTTTGGCTGTTCGCATACTTGGATAGCAACCATAAATGAGTTCTGCCCAAATTGTTTATTCCAAATCCACAATGAGCCCTCCTTGATTGGTGAAATCTGCCATTAGCTTTTCGGGATTGGTCAAACATTTTTTTCCGTACGTGGGTTCCTGTACTATTATGAGCAATATAAAAGGGAACACAGGAACACGTAGAAAACACCCTCAGACCCAGCTATGGGTGATACGCAGCGGCCGCCATCGGAAACAACGTGGAAAGGGGACACTGTTCAAACAACTGTTCGCACTCCCGCCGTGCGGCTGCAAAGTGCGGAACTTCGCATCGCCAGCAGACAGTGATAACACTGTTAGATATTGCATCACTGACAACTGGATGTATCGATTCAAATGAAGAATTGGTTTGAAATATAGGGCAAGCTTGGTCTAAGAGTACTACTATGAAATGGTTCCGCGAAGAAAAAAAAAAGAATGGATGAAAGAAAACAAAATGAATCGGTGTAAGTCACTGCGACGATTACCGTCTTATCGGCTGTCGGACGATACCATATTATCAGCGAAATGACAAAAGCTCCTGCTTTGTAGAAAGGCTAGCGTGGTGGGAGTGTTAACAGTCAATGGAAGAGCGCCCTCCTTTCCCTCTTTGTTTTTCACTGTTTTCAGTCTGTTTCGAGGTTGTTTGCCATGCATTCCTGCGTTCCCTTTCATATTGCTCATAATCGTACATTTGCAAATACATCATCATCAGCCTATATTTATGTTCACTGCAGGACGAAGGCCGCTCCCTGTGATCTCCAATTACCCCTGTCTTGCGCTAGCCGATTACAACTTGTGTCTGCAAATTTCCTAACTTCATCATCCCACCTAGTTTTCTGCTGTCCTCGACTGCGCTTCCCTTCTCTTGGTAACCATTCTGTAAATCTATTGGTCCACCGGTTATCCATTCTACGCATTACATGGCCTGCCCAGCTCCATTTCTTTCGCCTAATGTCAACTAGAATATCGGCTATCCCCGTTTGTTCTCTGATCCACACCGCTCTCTTCCCGTCTCTTAACGTTAGGCCTAACATTTTTCGTTCCATCGCTCTTTGTGCGCTCCTTAACTTGTTCTTGAGCTTCTTTGTTAACCTCCAAGTTTCTGCCCCATATGTTAGCACTGGTAGAATGCAATGATAGTACACTTTTCCTTTTAACGACAGTGGTAAACTCGCAGTCAGGATTTGGTAATGCCTGCCGCATGCACTCCAACCCAATTTTATTCTTCTGCAAGTACATATTGCTGCTTAATTCTAACAAGCGTGTTCATTTTAGGCAATTTTTCTTAGAGAAGTGCCACATGAGAGTGAAGTAGTTCTGTAAGTTGCTCACGCTTGTGTTGCCGTGCTTACAGATGATAACTACGGAAGCGGCCAGTCACCTACCCGCAGCCAGTTTGCGCTGGGTCCGAGAGCAGTTTGGGACACTGAGAGCACGGGTGGATGAGGTCCGGGAGCGGCTCAAGCCACGCAAGCGATTTGCCTTCAAATCGGCACGGGGCCCCAGCTCAAAGGCAGGAGCGCCCCCTGATTGGTGAGCCATGTAGGGTACAATGATAGCTGGAACTATCATCACTACTGATTAAACCTCATTACTCATAATTTTTAGATCTGATAAATGTTGTTGTTGTGAAAGGGACACTAAAGATAAACATCAAATCGATTCAGACTGACAAAGTATTCTTTGAAAAGCCTGTTTTCGTTAATTGGTGCAGTAAGGGGTTGATTACTGGAAGATAAAATGAAAACCAAACTTTAACTTCTTGAATTTTGCACAAGAACTCTAGTGTCGGGTATGTCAGATGACATATGCGTCATACTATTTTTGGCATTTGGGCTGTCATTGAGACATAGCATGATGTACATCCATGAGCATAAGTATATGGACCACAGGGTCGCTGAAAAAACAATTGTTTCATAATTAACATGCATAAACAGAAATTGACGAGTACACTGGAAAATTTGCAATGCCAAGTTTGGACTGCAGTTCTCAATTTCAAGTTGCATTCGCAGGTTGTTGAAAAAATCTGCTTGATCGTGCAATCCCTGGTCCTTATACTTTTGCTCACGGGTGTACATGACGTCAAGTGAAAGTGACCGAGCGATAGCAGTGGTCAGAATTAATCGGGAGCCACCCACTGCATTATGCCTCATAATCAGGTCTTGGTTTTGACATGTAATACCCCAGAATTAAATTTGTTTTGCGGCGATTTACAGCAGCACAACCGGTGTGTAATCATGTGAAATCTCGTGAAGGTGATAGAGTGCAGTCCACCATAACAATATCAAGAAGAACCAAAAATCTGATTGTTATAACCGATCATCGCTATATCTGGACTGGCGTAAAAAAATAATTACGAAAATCCCACTCACTGTGGGAATCTGTGTAAGCGAAGCTTTCTGTGCTGTTTGCCTTGATTGACGATAATTAGCGGCGATGTTGATGGCAAATGTTTAATTTCTTCAACGTTTAGTCCAATACGAGAGTGGTGAGTTGATGTTAAACGTTACCTTGTGTGCACCATTGCTGTTTGTCTGCAGTGGTGCACACAGAACACACAGGGAGACGTGTTTGCCTAAGGCATTGTTGTGCACCACTGTTCATAACCTATGAGAGGGTTGAGCGTTGTCATAGCCTCACATGGCACATCGCATCGCTGTAAAAGTGGTGGCATAATTATGAGATGGTTCGCGCCAAAACCACATTTAGATTATGAGGCATGCCGTAGTGGCAAACTTCGTATTAATTTTGGCACCCTGGTGTTCTTTAACGGTAACCTATATCTAAGTGCACGAGCGTTTTTGCACTTTGCTCCCCGTCGAAATCTGGTTGCTGCGGTCGGGATCGAACCCGCGACGTCGAGCAATGCTATAGCTCAATAGCTACCGCGGCGGGCACAGAAGTGTTGATTTGACATGCGACCGCTTTCGTAGAGTCGCCTAGACCCTACGGTGACTTAATGTGGCTTTGCGTCTGCGTACCCGGCGTCAGTTGTCCACTAGACAAATTTGCATGATACTGTACTTTCAGTTTGTAGTGTTTCCTTGCCTTCTCACGTTGCCTTTTCTCTGTCGTGCCCTTCCCCCCTGTATGGGAGCTGCAAGCGAAGAGTGGCAAGGCTGTTATTCACTCGTTTTGGGACTGCGCTGGTTCTACCCTGGCCTCTTCTCCCTGCCCCCTCTTTACCGTTCTGTCTACCTCTCCTCAGGACTTGCATGTTAGCAGAAAAGTGAGCGCTGCAGTTTCTGCAATGCTTTTCGGGGGGTCACAGATAGTTACAGCTATCTGTGACCCCCCGCTAGCTGTCAAAAGGCTAATGGGACGATGCCCTCCAGAGGGCATTGTACGCACGGGACTCCACGCTGGAAAGGTCCAAATGAGTTTCTTGCGTCGCCTTTCCATGTATATACACGCCCTAAACCACCTCCTGACGCGGCATGCAAGATGGAAGTAGCATCGGCAGCAGTGGAAAAGTCAGAAGGAACAGGCAATGAAAGCTTCGCAAAAAAGAATACTTTGCTGAACATATCTTTGTAGCTCCGAAACCACATTTGCCACTTGCACTAAAAATATACGTAGAAAGTAGGCAATGAAAAATAAAATGTTTATTTATACCTCTGAACGCTGCAACAATTTTTCAGGGTGCAATGATTGCTCAAGGAAATAAAAAGTATAATTTTTGATGGCCACTGTTCCGGGAGTACGAGTATAATGCAAGTAAATATGGTAATCATTAATGTCGTAAGTTCTCTAATGGCATTTCTTGCGACAGAGCTGGTACATGTCCAAATTTAATTGTAATTGACAGGATGTCAATGACAGCATCTTCTAAAGTGAGTTTTCAGAGTATTAATTAAAAAACAAATATGCATTTACAAGTTTAATGTGCCTTCATGAATAGAGAAATGTAAAAATAAGCATACTATGGTGTTACCTTCAGTTTGTTGCTGTCTTTTACAATGTTGCAATCAACCATAGCAACTTCGGCTATTGCATGTCAAATGCGAAGCCCAGAAGCAAAATAGCACCTGCCACGTTGAAGCCACTTTAATGCCGACTCAAGGAAGTTTGCAGAGTACTACAACTGCTGACAGGGGCGTTGTAGTTTCAATTTATGTATAAATTATTTTTTACAAGACTAGAGACTGTTTTAAATACTTTATTATATTTCACTGCACAAGCTATGGTGTTGAGAGTATGCATTTCTCAGTCGAATGAGTTCTGGCGAAAGCATTAAATAGCAATTGGCATTAGGTTGGTTCATGTGGATTCATGCAAATAGTATTAAAGTTTAACTCATTAGCAAGTTTATAATTTTCTGTGCCACAGGTCTCAGGTAATATGAGTTTAGAGAACGAAAGATTCACAGTAGTTTGGGCATGTTTTTTACCAAACACTCTTTCGACTGTAGTTGTTGGTTTGATTAAACTGCAGTTGCACATTGACACTTGTCGTAAATTGTGGTGCGCAGTGATGCCAGATCCGAGGGGCAATGCGAGTTGGGGCCGGGCTTCCCTGCCGGTGCCTCGAAGGATGCCTCCACCTTGGGCTTCCAAGGCAGATCAGGGGAAACATTGATGCTGTCCGACGTCAACGGCAAGGACATGGAACTCGATTCTCTCGACACCTGCGAAGTGACCGTCCGTGGCTGTCCGGCGACACTGTTTGCACGCCGGCTCAAGAACTGCCGCATCCGGTGCGGACCTGTAGCCACCTCGGTGTTCGTGGAGGAGTGCGAGGGTTGCACGTTTCACGCCGCTTGTCAGCAGCTGCGAGTACACGACAGCCGCAAGTGCGAGTTCCGAGTGCACATTCAGGCACGCTCCATTATCGAAGACTCGAAAGAGCTCCTGTTTGCCAAGTACGACTTTGCTTACGACGGAGACGAGCGAGACTGGTGTGCATCGGGCCTAGACAGGAATGTCAACAACTGGAACAAGGTGGACGACTTCAACTGGCTTGCAGCCGATCAGCCCTCACCCAACTGGAAGCTGTCACATGTGTCACCGGGTGACACCGAATAGGGGGATAGGAACACATGGCACAATAAAGACCCACATCGTTGTGAATGAGCGCGTCGCTATTTTTTAATTTAATGCTGGTGTCATACGAGCACTTTGAAAGCCTTCTTACCGATGGTCTTCCGACTCAACGGCAAATTGGGTGCTGCTACACGGGCAGATCCGACCGCCATTGAGCCAAAAGTCGGTCGAGTCTACACAGTTTCATGGAACTCCTCCGATATCTCGAAGGCCTTCTAGTTAGAGCACTGCACGGGCCCGGGCCGGCCCGAAAGCCCGGGCCCGGCCCGTGGGCCGGGCCGTCCGAAGCGTTTGTCGGCGGGTTCGGGCCGAGCCCGGGCTTAAAGCCGCGGGCCCGGGTCGGGCTCGGGCTTGAGGCAGCGGGCCCGGGCCGGGCTCGGGCTTGAAGCCACGGGCCCGGGCCAGACTCGGGCCCGCTCATTGAAGGGCCTAAGTAGGCCTTCGAGCACACGCGACCATTATGCATTGCATGGTTCAGTGCATTCTGTGCCAAGCTGAAGTGACACGTGCAAGATGACTGTCATCATCATCATCAGCCTATATTTATGTCCACTGCAGGACGAAGGCCTCTCCCTGCGATCTCCAATTAACCCTGTCTTGCGCTAGCTGATTCCAACTTGCACCTGCGAATTTCTTAACTTCATCACCCCGCCTAGTTTTCTGCCGTCCTGGACTGCGCTTCCCTTCTCTTGGTATCCATTCTGTAGCTCTAATTGTCCATCGGTTATCCATCCTACGCATTACATGGCCGGCCCAGCTCCATTTTTTCCGCTTAATGTCAACTAGAATATCGGTTATACCTGTTTGTTCCCAGATCCACACCGCTCTCTTGACTGTATATCTTATCACAGGAATATATATTATCAAAGAAAATAGTAAAACAGATGAAGTTCGCATTTTTAACAGCGGAGCTGTTTCAGCCGCGCCTAATGTGTCCGCTGAATCCAAAAATGTGGGCCGATCCTGGCAGCAGTGCAGAAAGAGTCCAAGCGCAATGGCACATACACCTGTGAACTAGTGAAGCTGAGCCTGGATAAGTCTAGCTAAGAATGGTGGGTACTAATTGCCTATCGATAGGCAAATGATAGCCAATCAGTAGCTAGTCGATAATCGATCAATAATCAATAAATTCCTGAAAATGCTGGGGATGACTTGGTAGTGCTTAGCCTAGCCCAAATACGTGGCCAATACCTTACGATAGCCAATCAATAGCTAATTGATAATGGATCAATTATCAATAAATTCGGATAACTTGGTAGTGCTTAGCCTATCTCAAATACGTGGCCAATATCTTGCAATAGACAATCGATAGCCAATCAATAGCTAATCGATAATAATAAATAAATTCCGGGAAATGCTGGGGATGACTTGGTAGTGCTTAGTCTAGCCCAAAAGCCAGGACTAGCTAGGTGCCCATCACCTCCGCTGTCTCTTTAGCATTGCGTCGCCAGTGCAAGCTACGCTAATTTTTTTTTTCTTTTCCGCAAAAACGAACATTGTTTCCGCGTAAGGAAAAATAAATTATACAAAGAACCACTCCTCAAACCATTTCCATGTTACCGCTTTTGCAATCGCACTATTACCAGTGTCGATACTATGGCATTATTTTAGCGCTAAGGCCAGTTACTTTTGTGCTTCAATGCATAAAACAGCATTTTCCTGATAAAGTAAACTGGAACGCCCATGCATTTCGTCGGAAACTTCGAAAATTAATATCTCGAAACTGATTCAGTCCTGAGAATTCGTTCCAAGTGGATACGCCTTGCGAACTCAGCGGCTATAATTCGTAGATTGAAAGGTATGCCGTAAAATAATTAATTAAACAGGTAATTTGCATAATTATGTTAAATATTCAATTAGGCGTTTTGACCATCCATTAGGCCATTCATGTCAGAATTAGCTTGGAACTACATAAAACAATTAGCCTCCTTAGAGCGTCGTCGCATTAATCTGAACACAAGAAATCCTGAGATATGGTCAATTCTATACTTCAGAACACCCTATAAGCATCAGTCGTTAATACATTACCTACCATTCACTTTGAACAGATACAAAAATGGCGGTAATTTCAGTAAGAAAGAACTCAGCTGACACTTTGGTCGCTTGTGATGTATCTGATGTGATTATTATTCTGCCTTTGTGTATGGTTCTGAGTATATAATGTAAATCCTGTTTCGTTTTCTTAGCAAATGTTGATCTTGTAAAATTCAGTCTCATGCTATGTTGTATAGCTGGTGTTGCGTTGTTTTGTATAGCTAGTATAGTTATTGTAGTGTTGTTTAAAATGCATTCTGTTAAAACTTTTTCAAATTCTGTTAACTCGCCATGACGCAAATATTCTTTGTCTTTCCGTTCATAGCTATTTCGTCTATGAGGAATTCCAGCGATTACTGGAAATATATGTGAATTATTGTGCATGTGTGCACACTGTTTGCTGTACTATTGCCTTGCCTGGTCTTATGGGTCACGTCAAGCTACATATGTAGCTTTTAGTCCAAAATGACCGTCCAGCATGTAAACTGGACAATAAATTAATTTGATTTGATTGATTTCGTCGGACACTTTGAAAACTATTATCTCGAAACTGGTTTAGTCCTGAGAATTCGTTCCAAGTGGATACGCCTTGCGAACTCGGCGGCTATAATTCGTAGATTGAAAGATGTGCCATAAAATAATTAATTAAAACGTCAAATGGCATAATTATGGTAATTCTTCAATTAGGCACTTTGATTTCTCGTGGAAGTAATCGCCGCCTCATCGAGTAGTTTAGATTAAGGATTATAACTATGCTATCTCCCACAGGCAATCTTTCAAAATTTGGTTCAGCTAAAATGAAACGCCCTCTATATTTGCATGCTAAATGACATCATAGAACCATATCATACAAATCAAGGTAAGTGCATGCGCACCACCAGAAAAATAGTAGCACAGACAATGGGCCGGATTACTGATGTTGCAGTGGGAGAAACAAAGATTTCGGCCTTTTATTGCTTATATACTGCAGCTGATTAAACCTCGAGAAGGTGAGGCTGACAGATACGGTACAATCTGTAAGTAAAAAAAAGAATTTTTTTTTCTTACAGGCCGGGCCTGGTCATGCACACGCGGGCCCTAGCTAAGCTAAGTAATGAACGTCCGGGCCCGGGCCGGGCCCGGGCTGGTCTCGGTCATGTACGCCCGGGCCCGGGCCGGGCTCGGGCTTTGTATTACGGGCCCGGGCTGGGCTCGGGCCTCGTAAAGCGGGCCCGGGCCGGGCTCGGGCCGAAAAATCAGGCCCGTGCAGTGCTCTACTTCTAGTGGCAGTCATGCGCCTTCTCGTAGCAGTGTTTTCGAACCAACAAGAAAAAAAAAAAGGCCTGCTGCTAAAACATTCTCTAAAAGCTATCGGCAAGGACTATCGGCTATAATTTAAAATGTTTTACTATGTGTTCCGATATTGCTATGAATTATCAAATAATTTTTTTATTCGTTTTTTTTTTTTTTTTTTTTTTTTTGTGTTCAACTTTAGTATGGCGAGCATCGCGTCACTCATTCATAATGCGAAACAAGTGAGTTGCTGAGCACTCCCATGTGGCAGCAGCAGACCTCCTTTGACAGAATTTGGCAGTTTCTAAGGCCCTCGACTCAAGGGCCTTTGAAATGTGCCACTGTGACTCTTGAACGGCCTTTCAGATGACACAATGAATTGCGCACACTTTAAGCACACACGCGATATAATTGAATTCGGCGAGTGTACGTGCAGGCAAGTGAAACCCTCTTTGTTGTAGGTATTGGAAGACAGTCCTGCGCAGAAATTTTTTCAGCAATGCTGCATTGAAGCACTTCTTTCGTTTTGACTATTTTGGAGAATGGGCCTAGATGCATTATAGGTCAGTAGGGTTCACTCTTTTTGATTCTCACTTTCCTGAAATTTGGCATACTTTATTTTAGTTTTTATTTCCACTAAAAAGTGTGCATGCACAGATCTGTGTTAATATATTTTTTCAGATCAACTTTTAGTGAATTTTCTGTGGATAACGTTTCGCATCCAGCATACCAATATTTTTTTTCATGTGAACATCTGGTTCACCACTTTTGTTGTCACTGAAATGTGCCAACATGCAGTGCTGTATCACTCCAGATCCTGCATTTCGAAGCCATAGTTGCTTCTAACAAACAGAAGAACAGTATCAGAAACGGACTAGTAAGGGCACAATGCCTATGGGGAGATTGGCCATATTAAGGCCAGCCGACTTGCGCGCAATGATGCAAAAAACTCTCAACAGTGCAAATTTAATGATCCAGCTGCACTTTCATAATGCTGCATAAGCCAGTAGCGTGGGACCAGCAGCTCCATGGACATGTACCGTGACTTGTTGAATTTTACTGACACGCGTTCCTGTCCAAATAGTGCAGTCTACGTGGACACCACGAGCAGAATGTTCAGACAACTGAAGCGTACACAAATGTGCGTCACTGTGGGGGGTGCAACCTGCCACAGTCGTGCAGTGGCGTTGCACTGCTGAGCTCGAGGAGGTCACGGGTGCGATCCGTGGCCGCATTCCGACGGGGGGGGGGGGGGGGGGGGGCACAATGCAAGAACAATCTCGTATGCCATGCATTGGGTGCACTCGGTGGAACCCCAGGTGGACAAGATTAATCTGGAGTGTGGCTCATTATCATATTGTGGTTTTGGCACACACAACTCCAGAGTTTCATTTGATTAACTGGGTGTCCAAAAACTTTCACTATTGATTAAAGGGGCCTTTCAAGTTCTTTCAAAACCTAGGAGTGAGTTGTCTTTCAATGAATATATTCCTGTGAAATTTTTTGAAAAGGAATTGATAATAATAACGAGTGCAATATTTACTTTTTCCTTTCCTCAACAAGTTCTCTTAGCTGTGGTGAGAATGGTAGCAGTGGTTTGCTTATTGCTCTTTTTGTTTCTTTCTGCACTACATGTAAGGTAACCCTCCAAGACTAGTGTCTGACAAAAGTCCTGGAAATCGACAAGAGGGTGGTGATTGGATGGGTGGGACACGTTGACAGCCGTCGCTTCTCCATCTGCTAGAAGTTTGTAAGTTTGTGCACGTAGTTGGGGGGACGTGAAATTTCACTGAGGCAGTAACTTCTGATCATAAACAATTGCAAAGTGGTTGGCGTCTATGGTCTGTTGCATTGGTTTATGACGTCGTAGAGGGAGCCTCGAAAAAGGTTGCAGAAGAGAGTGGGCAATCTTTTATGCGAGACTGTGGACTCCCTGCTGCATGTAACAATATTTTGCTCGCGTATTTGATGCAGCATTGTCCACAGGTTTTGAACATATTACTCTCGCGCAACCAGCTCTGGCTAGGTAAGTTTGGCACAGCAGGCAGTTGCTACAGCAGGGCTTTTGGGCTAAGGGGCCTGCCCACCAGAGAGTGAAGAAGTTGGAAACAATATCAACATCCGGGTGCTCACAAACCATTTGAAGAGGACGTCTTCAAGATGTCCTGACGTTATAACCACTTCCTAAGTTTGCAGTCACCGTTTTACTTACTGTAGCCCTTCCTTTTTCCTTTCCAAATGGTCAAGATCCTAGTTTTGCTACGTGCTGCATAGCCATGTAAGGCTATATCGTACTTCCAGCGTTGTAGGCATGCTATATCCTTCTACATTTATAATATGGGAACTTTTGCGCTAGAACTTCTGTAGTATCATATGGTGCAAGTTTCACTCACTTTCAGTGATGTGCTGTCCGACTTGTTTGAAGAGATGTTTGGAAGGAACTTGCGATCACGGTAGTGTAGTCCTCATTATGTGATGCGTATCATTATTTGAGCACACTGTGGAATTGATGAGGCAGACAATCTGAAGCAGGGCAGCTTTTTGTGTTAAAAGTATTTGTCAAAATTGTGGCATCCTTAGTTCGCAGTAAAATATGGGCTAGAAGCTCCGAGAGATTTGAAAGTGTCATGTCTCCTGACCCTGACTGTTCTGAAGACTGCCGAGACCTTTTGTTAGGATGGGCTCTCAGCAACAAGCAGCATGTACGTGTTACGACCGGGTCGGCGACCAGGCGACTGGCGGCGGCCATCTGGTGGTGAGATGGTCTCACTATGTACATAATTTTTCGCCACCTTCGTTCTTGATGCCTTTTATGTACTTCTAGAATAGTTAATTGTTGGGCTAGTTGGTTCTGCATAACTGAACAAGTAACTCAGTGCAATATAAAAGACAGATACAAGAAAGGGAGAAGCAAGGACAAGCGCTTGTCCTTGTTTCTCCCTTTCTTGTGTCTGTCTTTTATATTGCGCTGAGTTACTTGTTCAGTTATGCACTTCGTTCTCCCCCTACCGCCCCCCCCCCCCCTTTCGTATCCGTCACCGAAATCCCCTCCTTAAAACTATTTTCCGTCAGTCACTGTCGCACTCTTCAACATTTACAGGGTTGTTGAACAGCACGGCGGCCCTTAACATTCGTATATTTCTCCTTACCTTTTCAAGGTGGCACCACTGCGTGGACATCGCGGGCATTCACCTATGTCCAGCTCCCACCTGTATGTTGTGGCTGTTTCTTAGCTTCCCTGGCCCACCACCCCCGTCCTTGATGTTGTTGTACGCAAATCAGCGTTCTGTAGATATTTCTTTCCTGTCCCAATTTCTGCATCGTTTTCATTTTTATTAACGTGTACAAACTAACCCAACAGCAAGCTCTCTTCCAAGTTTAATTACATAATGAAAGTCAGCGACAAAGGAAAGAAAAAAAAAGGGGGGGGGGGTGCTTTTATGTGTTTCCTAGACAAGCAAGTCACAATTAATGTTTTCTGAATGCTTTTCTTCCACGCAGCGTGGTCGATGATTCGGTCAAGTAGCAAAAATGTGAAGCTCTTCGACGACACAAATACTTGGTGGAGAGCAACAATGCCCTCAAAGTTTGGTGGCCCACCTTCACAACTTCCTTGCCCATAGAGTTATAGTAGTATGAAACTCTATGTCCTTGTCCGCCATGGAGGAAAGAAACAAAATTCTTTCCTTCCTTCATGTCGCCCACCGAGACGTGACCGCACCACGGCACCGGCAGTCTCCCATGCATTGCTCGCATGACGGCTCTCTCATAGACTCTTGCGAAACCTGATAAAGTGTTCGTAGTAATTGAAAGTTTGCTTTAAACGGAATCGGTATTAATTTATTTCCTCAAATGCCCCGATAAGGGGTATTACATAAGGGATATTCTACTCTATAACCGGTGTCACACGACCACTTTTGATCGCGATCAAGCCCGATCCGGATCGAAATTCTTGCCTGCGATTTGCACCCTCGCGCAGCTTGCGCGACGGAGCCAATCACGACCGAGAAATTGGCACCCGTAAGAAACACCCGTATTAGAAACAACACCGGCCTGGTGTCACTCTTCGAAGTTGCTGCTTTCGTAGACTCATACGTCGGAAAGAAGGAAGGACCCTGCACCAGATACACATCCCCTGTTCGCTTTCCCGCAAGGTAGTTACGGACAAAATACACCGCCCGTAAGTAAACTGTTACAACAACCACGATAGCCACCCTAACCACAACCTCAAACTCGCTTTGAGTGCGGCGCCATGGATGGATGGATGGATGGATGAGGCTGAACCCTTTAAATCGGGTGGTGGCATACGCCACCTAGCCATGACTATTAACATATTTTGTACTTTGTGGTGGGTGAAATTTCACCCCTGCCTTGATTTTATCCACCAATCAGATAACCTCCGTTTGGTTATTTCTACCCGCTTAAAGTCTATTTTGCCTTCACTGTCCCTAAACCTCAATGCTTTGAAAAAATCAGCCGCATTGCTTTGCACTGTAAGGTTAAGCCCTTTACAGAAAAGTATGAGGTGTTCAGCCGTTTCCTCTTCTTCTCCACACGCACCGCACAACGTGTCTATACCTTGGGCTTCTCCTAGAATTATCATAGATATTTTCTTTTGCAATTTCTTGCTTGAAAGTTCAGTATGTTCCCAGTGCCGATTTCGTCTGCATCCCTGTTTTCCACAGACCCCTCTCTGTTTCTATAACCTTTTTCTTAACTGCAGAGTAGCGACACGCTTTGAAGAAGGCCGCCTCCTCCTCGCACGCCCTGTCCGAGGCGGACGCCGCGTCTGGCGCTGAGCCGTGTTATGGCACGTACACACTAGCGGCAAAACGCGCGCGGCGCGCCGCCGGCGGCAATACGCAGCAGCGGCAGGGCGGCCACACCAACCGGCGGCCCGCCGCTGCGGCAATCACGTGACAGACTAGACTCCTCTCCCCTTCTCGAACTATCCGGGAGCTGACGCGTGCAGGTGATAGTGCGAAACGAGTTGCCGGCTAATACCGTAGAGTACGAAACAAGCGGTCGGGCGGGTCCGCATAGCACCAGTTTCCCGCGCGAACGTCACGGAAGCGGGCCGCTCTCATTGGTCTCCTTCATCCGCGGCACGCGGCAAACCGCAAACTATCGGTCCAGGAGCGATCCCGGCCGCGGCAAGAAAAACCCGTTTCGCGGCTGCTTTCGCGGCGCGCGTCTTGCCGCCGGCGGCGCGCCGCGCGCGTTTTGCCGCTAGTGTGTACGTGGCACTACAGTGTAAAACCCCTATATATAAAAAGTAGCGCCATTCTTAGATCTTGCCGCCACCGCGCTCACCCCGGCGTTTCCTCCTTGCCGCCTCCTGTCGCCCCAGCCCTCCGCTCCCCCATTGGCCACGACCACTCCCCCAGCGAGGCCTGGCTCGCAGGGAGTCCTCGCTCCTGCTGCGGCTTCGCATCGGCTGCAGCTGGACGGCAGCACGCAGCCACCGACTGGGACGAGCGACGTCCCCGGCCTGCAGTTCCTGCGGGGAGCCGGAGACCATGGAACATCTCCTGCAGGCCTGCCCGGCGTTCCTCCAGCAGCGGGGCCCACTCCTGCAGGAGTTCCGCCGCCTGGGCCTCCCCTCTGGCAAGGAGGAAGATCTCCTCTTCCCCGGCCGACACCACCTTTCTGCACTTCGAGGCGTCGTGGAGTACCTTGACTCGTCAGGGCTCTCCTCACGCCTCTAAGGACATTTCTGCAAGCGGGAAGGCCTCGCGGCCTCCCATCCCATCCCGGGCCTAACAGGCCCGGGATGCAGACTCTGCAGCACACCAAGGCCTTCCATCTCGGCCTGATACGTGCCGCCTATGCCTGCCGGTTTTGCTTCGCCCAGCCATGGTGACTCCACTCTATCCCTTCTTTCGCTCCCACTTACCCCTCCCTGTTGGCGCTGAGCCGTGCTCCCTCAAGGGCTGCAGAAGATAGCGTCAACCTTTCCCTTTCCCTCAAGAACCACTTATCCCCCATTGGCCAATCCGTGTCACGTGGAAGCACGCGTTGCGCTTTTGTATATATATTTTTTTTTCTTTCCAGCGCGCTCTGACTGCCATTCTCGGGCCTGTGCGACGAAAGTGCTGCGCGCACAAACGGATCAAACGTGTTAGGGACAAGAACTTCGTTGTGATGGCATGCTGCTGCGCCTTAAGTGGCCGCAACCGACAAGGCGAGGGCAAAAGGCTTTTTTTGTTTACCATCCGGCGTGCGCAAACGCTTGCTGCACACTTGATATTTGCGCCGTCTCGCATCGTCGCGTTGCTACTTCCAAAACGGCATTATTAAGACCAGTTACTGACTGACGAAGCAAAATCGCGCCTCAAAAACTTCTCCGCAGGGCGCGATCGAAGTTTTCCTCGGATTTCCTGTGGTAGCGCGTTAGCTGTCGTCTGCCACGGCAGGCCCGACGCATGCGGCGCCACTGTCGATATCGCGCCTTGATCGCGCTGGCCGCTCTGAGCGCGATAGTGAAACGGAGGAGGAGGGAAATGGTTGGCGCTACTTTTTATATATATAGGGGTTTTACTGCAGTGTAGCCGTGCTCCCTCAAGGGCTGCAGAAGATAGCGCAAACATTTCCCTTTCCACACGAACCACTTACTACGCAAGGGCTGCAGAAGATAGCGTCAACCTTTCCCTTTCCTCAAGAACCACTTATCATCGGTATTGGCCTAATGGCATCACGTGGGCCGTCGTGCCGCCGGGCGCTGGCTGCGTTTGTTTACGATCGCGCTCCATCGTCATTTTCGCCCGAGAAGCGTCTACCGACTGGCGAGGAGCACAACGATAGCGGCGAACGTAATCTGATCACCGGCGAAACGCCTCGGCTTTCATACATGAGTCATCGAAGGTTCGACAGTAATCCCTGGTGCCCGCGTGTCTTCCAGAAAGTACTACACAATTCGCGACATTCAATCAATCAGATTACATAAGCGTCGGTGACAACATACAACGGATAAACGCATCGATAACGTTCGAGAAACTTCTGATATATGCAGGTGCGTCCTGCACCGAGCGATAACGTTTAACATTGGTTAGCCGGTGAAAAGCGGTCAACGGTGAACGGTAAACAAGTGCACGTGTCTCAAGCGGTGTAGGCGGCGCCACGGTCGAGAAAGGAGCGCGAAAGAGAGGAGAAACGAGGAGGAGGAGAGTGTCGCTACTTTTTATATAGAGGGGTTTTACTGTCGCTGAGCCGTGCTCCCTCAAGGGCTGCAGAAGATAGCGCCAACCTTTCTTTCCCTTTCCCAACGAACCACTTACTACTACTGTTTCCTAGTTTGCATGTTTGCACCTCCATGTTTGCACCCCTCCTGCAGTCCAAATATTTGATTGACAATAGAGTGTACTAGAATATGGTCGAGTGGGACGAGCGGCTGGGGCGGAGCATGCTTTGCAGTGAGGCGCCCGACGTGGAAAAATACTGGGGCGGCGCTGCGGTCGAAGTGGATTGGGCCCCATCAAGGTCGCGCCGTTGGAAACTGCTGGCGATACTGCTCGGCAGGGTCATTACCACGTAAAACCCAAGAATTTGCTTATATTTAAAAAAGAAAAAAAAAAAAGCAGGTGGCTGCGTTATTCGGCTTATTTCTGGGGGTGTAAACAACATCAATTATTCTCGAGTCTGATTTCCGAGAAAAACATATTACGCTTATCCTATATTTCATGCATGTAATGCCGTTCCCAAATGTATGACCGCTCAACTCTGCAGCTTGTATATTATAAACGACTGCGTTCAGTTATCCGGTGCACTATAATCACGACTATAATGAAACAATTAAAGGAACGACATGTCTCACATACACGTAGAGATACATGCAGATCTGTTGCGTTCGTTGAAGAAGTGTGGTACCCCATGGGGCACTCAGTTTTAATGGGTTGCAAACATGGTGAGACTGTCAAAAATTCTTGTCTGAGTCAAGTTAGCAGATTTACAGGCTGCCCCAAAACGGGGCGTTTATATTGAATGAGAGCTAGGAACTTGTTAATCAGGACTTATTAACACCCATCCATTAATTCTCTCAGGAACTGCGCTTTTGCGCAACAGCCATGACTCTCCGGCAGCAAAATCATTCGGAACAACAGTCCTCACTTGCATGCAGTCCCCTTTGAGATTTCAATAGTGCTGTTTTGCGTTACATTCGAACGGAAATGACTATTCGGCGTCGTACAGTATAATAATAACACTTGCACACACATGCACGCACGAACGCACGCATATATAACATGATTTAGCCAGCTATGAATAGTATTTCTGCGGATGAGTTTTATTTCCAGTATTCACTAATAAGTGTGTTTGTTACTGCAAACACGTGCGCTTATTCCGGCCGGGAGTTCTCACTTTTTCAATTATTGCATTTAGAATATTTATTTTTTCCCTTACAAATATATATCGTAAATATATATGTCTATGTACCGTTTGAATTAATTACCTAGAACTACATTGGTCATTCTCCGCGCCACGCATTTAATAAACCTGGTTTAATTCACTCTAATATTGTTTTCTTCGATCATTGTCCCTGATCAATATCCACCAACAAGAAGCGCGTGTAAAATGACACGATATCAATAATAAAATTTTCTTACGTAGCCTTCATGGCACGGAGATACCAGTTACTTTTAGAGGACAGTGGTAAAAACAGCAGTTCACCTGGCTAAACTACATTTAGCACCGGCCGTCAAGAGTCATGGGCACACCAAAGCAACTAAAACATTAAAAAAATGTACTGCGCAGAGGTTCTGCGAGAAAAACTGGGCGTGCGCCAGCGTCCGCGTAGCGAACGCGCGCTCGCTAGCAGACGACGCGCTTGACAACGACAGCAAAATTGAAGACGTCGCGTTGTATAATCTATGCCTCAAATATATATGTTTGGCAAAATGGTGTAAACATAAAGTTGCAGTTGAAATAAAGTGCTATTTTAAGAGCGTACTATGCGCAATCGACCTCGTCGCCCGCAGCGAAAGTACGTTGAATATGCCGCGGAGCGCGTCTCCGCCCCAATCCAGTTCGCTCGCAGCGCCCTCGCACTATTTTTCCACACGCGGCGCCTCAGCGGCAGAGTGCCGTTCGGCCCACTCGAACATTGTCTAGTACACTCTAATTGACAATTTTCTGGCCAGCTTCCTCCATTTTGTGCCAACATTCCTCATGTACAAATAACTGAAAACTCTCCTTGCCCACCGCTACAGCCACTGTACCACCGCTTTTCTGCCATTTCTCTCAATCGCTCCTCAAATTCTGGTGGCCACGGATGGATGGATGGATGGATGAGGCTGAACCCTTTAAATCGGGCGGTGGTATACGCCACCTAGCCATGACTATTAACATATTTTGTACCTTGTGGTGGGTGAAATTTCACCCCTGCCTTGATTTTATCCACCAATCAGATAACCTCTGTTTGGTTATTTCTACCCGCTTAAAGTCTATTTCGCCATCACTGTCCCTAAACCCCAATGCTTTGAAAAAATCAGCCCCGTTGCCTTGCACTGCAGTGCTAAGCCCTTTACAGAAAAGTATGAGGTGTTCAGCCGTTTCCTCTTCTCCACACGCACAGCACAACGTGTCTATACCTTGGTACTTGACTCGGTACATCTTAGTCCGCAATACTCCCGTCCTGGCTTCAAACAACAAAGAGCTTCCCCTAGAATTATCGTAGATATTTTCTTTGGCAATTCCTTGCTTGAAAGTTCGGTATGTTCCCAGTGCTGATTTCGTCTGCATCCCCGTTTTCCACAGACCCCTCTCTGTTTCCTTAACCTTTTTCTTAACCGCTGTTTCCTGGTTTGCACGGTGACCGCTGGTTGTGCCCCCTGTGAGCTTTTGCCTTGGCTTTGTTCATGGCTTTGTTGCATGCATAGTTTCTACGGTTACATGGCCTGTCTTGTCGTCCGTATTTCTTAGACCTTGCCACAAACATAGGGTTTCCGTAGGGAGCTCTTAACATACAGGCGAGCAAATAATAAAATTACGCACAGTATCGTTTGGACACGTAAGGCAATGCGGTATGGTGCGTAAGGTAGGGGCGGTGGCTTACTCCCTTTTCGAAGTCAATGTAAAATATGCGTCCATTTGTGCTATATAAAACTACGAAACTTGTCAGTCCAACGCCTCTTTGGTCAGTCTCGTCTGCTACCGCTGCTGTGTTCTGCTGCTGCGTTTGAATAGCCTATGGAATAGCCGGTTGACCTTTAAAACCGCATGTTCCTTATTCTCTTCGTTGACAGTTTGTAAATGTGACCGACTGTCCAGTGGTACATTTGTGAAGAGGAAACCATTTCGAGATTCGCATCAAGTCGATCAACTGCAAGTGCGTGGTATCATTTTTAAAGGCTGCACCGAGAATGGGCGACACCGTATTAATTATGCACTGTCCTGTCTCTCTTTTGTAGTCAAATGCTTCAGAAAAGCCGGGTCAGAAGGGGCTTCCTGAGCACCGCCTTGGCCGTCGCAACAGTTGCGGAAGTTGTTGCCTTTTGTGGTTGCTACTACTACTACAGACGCCTCAATCGCTCACAAGGTAGACTTGCCCGAGGCGACTTTAGCTCGATTGATTTTATTCTCCACTGAACTTGGTTGCGCTTGTCCACATTTATATCGCTCTGTAAAGATCTTGTATAAGATCGCAGTATAAATAAATGCATTCCGTCGTTGGCTTAGCTTAGCAGCTTAGCTTCATCTGGAAACTGACGCAATATGCCTCTATCCTTTTCCCTGACTCGGCACTCTGTACAGCTAGAGTAACGAAAGTTGCATAGAAGCACAGGAAATGTATACCTGGCATACTGTATAAAAGAATTCAAAACAAGAATGGACAAAGAAATTATGGAAATAACAGAAAATGCATAACACTTACATTGACCTTGCAAGTTAAAGGAGCATAAAATTAGGCAGAACGAAACATAGAAACACAAGCGGTGATATAAAAATGTGCAATGAGGCTAATATTGAATCGAGGGCAAGTAACATTGCATGCTCATAAATAATTGTCTGGTTGGAAGCACTCTCTTAATTCAGTCGTTTGCATTACAGAAGGGTATTGGTTTATAAGTGTGGAATTTACAACAGTGCGTCAGCAAAGCTATAAAAGGGATTGATTTTGTATTTTGTTTTGTATGTTTGTGTAGCCTTTGCCTATCCTCGTGTGTATTTCATCCCTATGTAAGTGTACAAAGGACTCTCCTCAGTTGCTCTCGTGGGGGTGCCTCGGGCATTGCCCCAGGACAGGACTTCATCCCCTGTACTAAGCCTTGCCAAGTCTATGCAGTACAGCAGTGAGAATTGGAATAAAGGCTGCTCCACTCTCTGATGACGCTCCGTGCGATGCTGACTGAAGTTCATGGAAATATTAGCGGTGTATAATGGACGAGCCTTCCTATTTTCTAAGAATTCGCAACTGTTTTCATTTATGATTGGCTGACAGGAATCCTAGCCTTTGCTGGACTGCATTTCGGTGGGATAGGTTTAAGCAGACCAGATAACTGCCTGAACCTCCTACAGCAGCATGCCAAGCTTTTCCTTGCCTTCCCCTGCAGATTGCTTTGAAACGAAGCATGTGTCATATTGTTACGTAGGAAGACGCAGACGAAAAGCTATATACAAATATATATACAAGAAAATGCGCCCCACTTGGCCAAGAGACAACAGCCCTGCACTAGCCTCTAATCGTCATCGTCTTCTTCACACTGCTCGCCTCTTCATCATGGCAAATACTGTTCCGTAGCACTACCCCCAGCGGCAAAAGCGCCGTCCCGGAGCGATTAAAGGCCGGACTCGGAAGCAGTGTAGTATGCCTTGAGCCTACTGACGTGCACGACATCACTACATGCCAGAGTAAACGGCGAGGTCGAACTGACAGGTTCAATTTCATACGTCACCTGGCACAGCACGCGGTAGGTCCCTGTGTATCGTGAAAGGAGCTTCTCTGAAAGTCCGACGTGACAAGAGGGCGACCACAGGAGCACGAGCACACCAGGCGAAAACTGTACGTCACGGTGGCGGGCGTTGTGCTGGCGCTGCTGAGTGGTTTGCGAGGCTGTCAGTCGAGTACGGGCAAGCTGGCGTGCATGGTCGGCGAGGGCGATGGCGTCGTGCACATACTCACTTGTTGAGATCGCAGCAGGAGGAAGTGCCGTATCAAGGGGCAAGGTCTGTCCGCGACCGTACAGTAGATAAAATGGAGAAAATTCAGCGGTGTCGTGCTGGGAAGAATTATACGCAAATGTGACGTAAGGAAGGGCAATGTCCCAGTCGTGGTGGCCCTTGGAAACGTACTTGGACAGGCATATCGGTAAGGGTACGGTTTAACCACTCCGTCAGGCCATTGGTTTGAGGATGGTATGAGGTAGTCAGCTTGTGTTGAGTGGAGCAGGAACGCACAATGTCGGCGATAACTTTTGACAGGAAGTTGCGACCACGGTCAGTAAGCAGCTGTCGCGGGGCGCCATGAACCAAGATAATGTCACGCAAGAGAAAGTCTGCGACGTCAGTGGCGCAACTGGTAGGGAGAGCCCGCGTGATAGTGCATTGGGGTGGCGTAATCAGTTGCGACGGCTACCTATTTGTTCCCAGAGGATGACGTGGGAAAGGGGCCGAGGAGGTCTAATCCAACACGAAAGAACGGTTCCACAGGGACGGTGATCGGCTGGAGATGCCCGGCAGGTAGCACCTGAGGTGTTTTCAGATGCTGGCAGGGATCACAGGCAGCAACATAGCGTCGGACGGAGCGAGCGAGACCGAGCCAATAGAAGCGGCGGCGGACGCGGTCGTACGTGCGGGTTACCCCAAGATGTCCTGCAGTGGGTGCGTCATGCATCTGAAAGGGCACAGTCTGTCGTAGATGTTTTGGCACGACAAGAAGATCAGATCCGTCAGGGAGGAAGTTCCTTCGGTACAGAATGCCACCCTGGAGGATATCGGCGAACAGAGGCGTCGGTAAGAGTAGAGCGCAGACACTCGATGAGTGCTCGCAGCGATAGATCTCGGTACTGCTCATCAGCGATGTTAGCGAAGGCAGACACAGAGAAAATACCGTTGGCGGTACTACTGTCGGCATCGTCAGGCTCATCTACCGGGTAGCGAGACAGGCAGTTAGCGTCCTTGTGTAGTCGGCCAGATTTGTAGGTGACAGAATACGAATATTCTTGGAGGCGTAATGCCCAGCGACCAAGTCTTCCTGTAGGATCTTTCAGTGAGCATAACCAGCAAAGCGCGTGATGGTCTGTGACAACGGACAAGGGTCGGCCATATAAGTATGGGCGGAACTTCGCAACCGCCCAAACTAGGGCCAGACACTCACGCTCAGTGATGGAATAGTTGCGCTCGGAGGATGAAGGAGCCTGCTGGCGTAAGCGATAACACGGTCGTTGCCCCGCTGGCGTTGTGCCAGTACTGCGCCAATTCCGTGGCCGCTGGCATCAGTATGGACTTTGGTAGGCGCAGAAGGATCGAAATGGGCCAGAACGGGAGGAGTTGTGAGAAGGTCGATTAGATGCGAGAATGCAGAGGCCTCGTTATCGCCCCACTGGAAAGGGACGTTTTTTTTCAAAAGCTCGGTTAGTGGTCGGGCTATGGCCGCGAAATTTTTCACGAAACGCCAGAAGTACAAACAAAGGCCGATGAAGCTGCGCACATCTTTGACACACTTCGGAACAGGGAAGTGCGTAACAGCGTGGATCTTGCCTGGGTCCGGTTGCACTCCGTTCGCGTCAACGAGATGTCCAAGGACGGTAATCTGGCGACAGCCGAATTGGCACTTCAATGCGTTGAGTTGCAGACCGGCTCGACGAAAAACGTCCAGGACTGCTGAGAGGCGCTCGAGGTGTGTAGCGAACGTTGGGGAGAATACTATAACGTCGTCCAAGTAGCACAGGCACGTGGACCATTTGAAGCCATGAAGAAGGGAGTCCATCATGCGTTCAAAAGTGGCAGGAGCGTTACATAGACCGAACAGCATCACTTTGAATTGATAAAGACCGTCAGGTGTTACAAAAGCAGTTTTCTCGCGGTCTAGATCGTCCACGGCAATCTGCCAGTAGCTGGAGCGAAGGTCAATAGAGGAGAAATAGCGAGCACCGTGGAGGCAGTCAAGGGCGTCATCAATCCGAGGTAGGGGATACACGTCCTTTTTGGTAACCCTGTTAAGGTGCCGATAATCCATGCAAAAAGCGCCATGAGCCATCCTTCTTTTTTACCAGTACAACAGGTGACGCCCATGGACTACACGACGGTTCAATAATGTTCTTGGCAAGCATTTTGCGAACTTCTGCGTGAATAACTTGACGCTCAGCTGGTGACACTCGATACGGGCGGCGATGAATAAGAGGGGCATCGAAAGTATTAATGCGATGTTTAACAGCTGTAGTTTGGGCCAAAGGACGATCGTTAAAGTAAAAAATATCGTGGTAGGAAAACAGAACGTGGTAGAGCTCACGAGCGTGCTCGGACGGCATGTCGGAGACAATCAATTTCTGTAAGTCGGCGATGGTACAAGTTGCCGACTGTGATAGTAGAGGAGAATCGGCTGAATTGTCGCCTACTGCAATAGATGCTACTGAGTGATCCTCGAATGAGCAAAGCTGGGCCAGAGACATCCCGTGTGGCAGCACTTGTGTCGTCAAGCCAAAATTGACCACTGGCAGGCAGACGCAATTCGCTGTAATAGATAAAACTGTATGAGGTACTGTGATCCTGTGTGTAAGGAGGACATCTTGCATGGGAGCCGCGATGTAGTGACCATCAGGCACTGGTGAGGATGATACTAAGTCAACGTAAGTCAGTGCCGAAGGTGGCAAGTGAATGTGGAAGTCGACGGAACTGAGGCGACTGGGGTGTGGTTCAGTGGGATCCAGAACAGGCAGGTCAAGGCGGAGAGTACTGGCGGAACAGTCGATGAGAGAAGAATGCGCGGAGAGGAAGTCCAAGCCGAGGATGATGTTGTGGGGACAGTGGGCGATGACTGTGAATGGCACGATAGTGGAGCGATCGGCGAAGCAGACGCGGGCGGCACACATACCAATTACGGGGGCTGTTCCGCTATCGGCGACACGGACAACAGGTGTTGTGGCGGGTGTGATTATTTTCTTCAGCGGGTTACGAAGGTCAGCGCTCATTACCGATAAATGCGCCCCAGTGTCTATAAGAGCAGACACAAAAACACCGTCGACTTGCACGTCAAGAAGGTTCAGATAAGTGGGCAACGTCAGTAGGGGATTTGGCGGCGTAGGGAGCAATGCAGCGTCACCTCGAGGCGTTGCATCGTCTAGTTTTCCAGCTGGGAGCGGCGTCCGAAGGGAGTCGGCGAATAGGAGCGACGGGGCTGGGGAGAGCGAGATTGTCGTCGTTGGAGCGAAGACGAACGAGAATAGGGGCGGTTCGGCGCAAGAGAATCAGTGGTGGCATTATCGGAGCATGCGGTATAGGGTCGAGAAGGGCCTCCTGGGCGAGAGTAGGCAGTATAAGTAGACCGGGTCGGGGAACTCCAGTGACTGCGACAGTGGTGAGAAATCTGCCCAATTCGACGGCAGTGAAAACAAATGGGCTTGTCGTCAGCAGTGCGCCATTCAAATGGGTTGCGGAAACGTGGTGGGTAATAAGATGCGGGACGGGGCGGAATCGAAGAAGCCGGGTAGGTATCAGAGCGATGCGCCGAGCCGACGGTGTGAAGACACATGTTTGCGAACTCCTGGTGGACAACTGCCTGGATCAGGGAAACCGTGGCTGCAGGTGCGTTAGAGGAGCTGGAGTCGAAGGCAGCCGGATAGGCGGCCTCAATCTCATGGCGGACGATCCTGGTAACATCGCCAGTGTTGTTGGGACAAGAAGTGTCGGCACAGGAAGATGTTGCTAGGGTGTTGGGCAGACGGACAAACTGCTGGTCGATACGTCAGCTTTTAGTGAGTTCCAGGTGGCGGCACTCTTTTATAACTGCATCCACCATCGCCACATTCTTGAAAATGAGCAAGTTGAAGGCGTCATCGGCAATGCCTTTAGGATGTGGGAAACCTTGTCTGGCTCAGTCATGTGTGCGTCAACTTTGCGGCACAGAGCCAAGACGTCCTGAATGTACGTGACGTAGGGCTCTGTTGACGTCTGCACACGGCCGGATAACGCCCCCTGCGCGGCAAGTTGGTGACCATAGGGGTTGCCGAACAAGTCTCGGAGCTTTTGCTTAAGTGAATCCCAACTGGTGAGCTCATCTTCGTGTGTCCGAAACCAAACTCGAGGTGTGCCACCGAGGTAAAGGACTACGTTGGCGAGCATGATAGTAGGGTCCCACCGGTTATTGCGGCTGACGTGTTCGTACAGGCTGATCCAGCCCTCGACGTCTTCCCCATCTTTGCCCGAGAATACGCCAAGATCACTGGGGAGCGGGGAGAGCGATGTAGTTCGTCAAAGTGGCAGCAGGTGTCGGAGCCGGCTGAGTCGAGCTGTCATCGCCGGGAGCCATGATGGAAGGCTCGACGTACCGTCCACTGCGAAGCTCCGTGACGAGGTACAGGGAACGTCCACCTCCACCAGATGTTAGGAATACGCAGACGAAAAGCTATATACAAGTATATTTACAAGCAAATGCGCCGCACTTGGCCAAGAGACAACAGCCCGCACTAGCCTCTAATCGTCGTCGTTCTTCACACTGCTCGCCTCTTCATCATGGCAAATACTGTTCCGTAGCAATATTAGAGCAGTCATCACTTGATAGAGATGCCCAGCCCACAGCTGTATTTAAGCCCATCTATGAAGCTATCTTTTAGTGCTTTTATTGAGTCGGAAAGGTCAAAAGTCTTTCAGGGGAATGTAAGCGTCGGTGATTTATCAGGGGTGCACTTTTGCCACACACAGTGATGTCATACTTGCAACAGAAGGTAGCGCGAAAAAGGCACAATGCCATGGGTGGGTACAAAGAACAAACACGAAGCTCGCACTGTTCAAATGCACAACTGATATAAGAAGCATATTTAATATCAAAGAGTGCGCGCAATCGTGTCAGCAGTCCGTCTATCAATCTGTACAACAGAGAGGGAGCTCCTTGCACATGCTCTGTTTGTTTCATACCGAGCCTACATATGTAGTGGCCGATGCCAGTGAATAAACAGTGCAAGTTTAGCGCTTGTTCTTCATATCCTCCCATGTGATTGTCTTTCTTACGCTGCCTCCTGTTACAAGTATGTCTAACACACTAGGTCATGCAAAAGTTTTACAGGGATGCATGATGCTGTGGTTTTTATGCAGCAAACTCGACAGCTTGTTCTTGAACCTCCATCATTGATGCAGAGTATGGCAAACGTTAGTCTTTATCCTGTGCTCTTGTATGTTGCTCTTAAACGTTACCCATTTCTCGGTGCTGGTAGTGAAATCCTCTTCCACATCTTTCTGCTTTTCAGAGTACCGATACTGGATGTACCAGAACTTCAGGCCTGGTCTTGAAGGTGTGCTCTCCCAAATAATTGTAAACATACGCTGCGTCCCCAGAGTTCTCTGTTCACACTGCACAATCTGTTGCAAGAATGAGGGCATAAAGAACACTTGGCACATGCTGGGAAAATGTCTTGTGAAACAGCAACAAGACTGACAAGGACTAGAAGGAAAGAGGTAACGAGACAAGTGCTCAACTCGCAGATTGCCAAATTTATTAGGAAATGGTGCTCTTATTCAACACAGTCCAGTCATGCAAGCACGCTGCAACATAAGTTGTTTCCACATTGAGCACTGTTTTGTAAGACAGCACCAAATCATTTAACCTTCCGTTTTGTTGGAAAATGGCATTGTTGGGTAAAAACCTTAAATAAGTCATAGTACTTAACCTAAACACACTTTAAGCACCTTCTTGCTTCTCCTGTGCATGGTGCTGGATGGAGATTTCTGGTTGTGGTGCCTTGAATGGTGCTTGCTTAATACGTCTTCCTTCAAAAGTGTTTACTCCTCACAGCCTGTGTTTGTGAAAGTTAAGCCACTATATAGAGTTGTCTTCATTATTTGAGATAAATCTGCAGTGTTGCTGTACGTTACGACCCTGTAAGCTCAGAATGCTATACTTTGCCCTCTCAAAAAAAAAAATGTCACAGTTTCGCCCTAAGGGCGAAGCAATGAATGCGATAGCAACACAGCAATGCCATACGAAGTAAGGTGAGCGGCTTTGGTAGCAATATGAATTGTAGTAAACATGAGCTGATTAAGTAAGCAGGTGTGCTGCGTCGTAAGTAGACCGACATGAAGAGAGACTCGATGACCACGAGAAGGCGCGTGTGAAACGGTGGTGTTGATGAGAAGCGCTTCCCGTGGGCAGCGCGTGCGAAGGGACACACCTGTAGCGCTGCACTGCCGATCCGGGCAGCATTGCATGTGTAGCGTGCGTTGGAAAATGTGGCCCGACTATTACTAACTGAATGAACAAGCGTGGTGTGAGCGCGCACAAACAAACATGAATAGATCACACTGAATGACTGCAGACAACGACTGTCAAAACGCTGGCAGCAAGCATACGCCAGCGGCGAAGGTACGTGCGGTCTATCGCTTCAACGGAAACTGAGCGGCGAATGCACGGCGCATAAAGGTCAGAGCCGTGTGGAGATAAGCGACGGTGCGAGCGAGCGACGAGCGCGGTTGCTGGCAGAGTAGAAGTGCGCCCCCCCCCCCCCCCCCCAGCTCCCTCCGGCGCTGGCTTCCCGCTTCCTTGCTTGCGCGTGGGAGATTGAGTGCGTTCGCTCTCCGTGATAGCGCGCGTCCCCGCACGCTTCCGCTCGGGCATACGGCGCGCGGCGAAGATTTTATCTATAGGGAACCTGACGGCGACGACGACGGCGACACCGACGGCAGAAATCTGGTTGAAGTGTCCATATAATTGCTATCGCAATAAAAGAAATTAATGCCAGACACATGGCATTACCCGCCATGGTGGTGTAGTGGCTTTGGCGTTGCAGTGTTAAGCCCAAGGGCATGGGATGAAATCCCAGCCACCGCCGCCACATTTCCATGGGAGCTAAATGCAAAATCACCTGTGTACCGTGCATTGGTTGCACAGACCCCAGGTGGTCAAAATTAATCCGGAGTCCTCCACTACAGCATGCCTCATAAGCATTTTGGCATCTAAAACCCCAGAATCTAATTTAGATTTTAACGCATTGCATTACTCCTAATCTCATTGACACAGTCCTGAAACTAGCTCGGTTCACCTTCTGTCCTTCATTTGTCTATGTGTCGAGTGGCCTTTTATTGTTATCGTGCAGCATGCAAACCCTATCGTGCATCCATTGCAGGCATGTGCACGATAATCCATTAGTAGGGGTTCAAACCTTGTGTTATTGATCACGTACAGCCATCCTACCCTCATAGCACAGTTAACGTACCAGCATCGTTTAGATCAGTAGAAGAATGAAAGATCAGTGTAAATCATGATATTTTGCTATATTTTCTGACTGGACATTGAGAAAATAATGACACTCAGTTTATATAATATTTTGACGCGAAAGACATTGCGCAAGTTTTTTTTCAAGCACCGGAATAGAAAAGTTGTAATTTAAGTATTTCTAGCTGCTCTCAAAATTAGGAAACATAACCGTAGTTTCACCAGCTAAAAAAGCGCATGAAAATATATTTCTTGAAAACCTACATTTACACCAGAAACCTGTGCTGGCATCTTCGTGCACATTATGGCTAACAGTCAGCAGCATTCTGACCATCACTCATTGAATTTCAGTGGGCATTGAAAAGGTTGGGATAGCTGCATTTTCTGCATCGATGTCCTTATGTGTCGAGAGGTTAAAGGGTCCCTGAAATGATCCGGACAAATTTTGTAGACGCATAGGGTACAGCTACAGTAAAACCTTCGCATCGCAATTTAAGTGAAGCGCCTCATATTAAGAGAGCTATGGATGATTACAAGTTACCCTCCTCCCTAGCCATGCATTTTCTCCTCAACTCATTCACCGAGCGATCGAGGCTAAGCTCTGCCTTCACTGGCTCTGAGTCATGATATGATGTCGTGTCGTCTGTTTTGGGTGGTCTTGGAGCCAGTGCACGAAGGCTCTCCAACCTCTCCGCTAGCCACTTAGCCGTCGATCCCCAGCGAGAGCGATCAAGCAGTGTGCGTTGCGAGCGGTCTGTTGCAGCGCCGAGCGTGTCCGGTATTCCGGTAACCACAGGCGAGCTGGGCATTTTGACGGATAGGCAGAAGCGTAAGCTAAATATACCGCTGTGATGAAGGAGCTTCGCATAGATGTACGTGAGCGGCCCGATCGGCATGCACGGTCCAGCCATCTAGTGGCGCAGAGCTTAACCAGCCAAATACAGAACTAATATTGCTGTAACCAAGTGTAAAACATTTGAAACATATAAACAGACGTGTTCAAGATTACGCTTCTGCCGAAAATTTGCGCCAGCAGGAAAGTAGAATACACTTGGTTACTGCTTTATTAGCTGTCTACTATTTGGTTGAGCTTCGTGCCGCCAGGTGGCTGCACTATGCAAGCAGTTCACGTTTGCGCCTCCGTTCATCTCGCAAAATGCCCAGTACACTTGAGCTTGCGTTTACCTGAATACCGGGCAGGCTAAATCCTTCGGCGTTAAGTGGCGGCCGCAAACGCATAGATGCTGGCACCGTTTGGATACCGACAGTCCGATGCGCTGCAGCCACTCCGCTCGTCTGCTGCCTTGCAGAGAGGCACAATGTCACCGCTTGACATGTCGCCGATCGCTACGTTTGCAGCCCACAACACAAGGGCGAATCATGGTGCTCACGAAAAGAAAGAACAAGACCAACACTGACCGCACAGCTCTCGTCTACACGGAGCACGTTTTAACACAAGCAGACGACACTTGCTGTGGACTGGAAGTGCTTTTAGTGTAGTGATACACGTCCTTGTGCATTCTCTCTCTGTTACTTTCTTTTTATAGAAACAAATTAACTAACATCTCAACTATTACGAACAACATTTGTTCACCATAATGTTGGAAAAATTATCGATGATGCGCCCTGGGCAGCCAATCGGATAGCTCGCCCTACTGACGTCATATGGTCAAATCGTGTCACTTGGTCAGGGGCGGCTGAAAACTCAGCCAATTGGCGTGCTGCGAGCGGTAGCGATGTGCCTTTTTAGAACCTTTTAATAAATTACACGCTTTACGTGGAGTGCTTAGATGCATCAATTAATGATCAAAAGGACCTACTCTAACAACTCAGTACGTTTGTAAGAAATCGTCAAAATCGTTTCAGGGTCCCTTTAAGGAAAGAAGTTCAGCTGAATTGACGCTTACTGGCTGCCCAGTGAAGATGTGATGATAACAGTGGCAAATACCCATATCCCACACATCAAATGATTCTTGTGTGGAGGTCACCGTGGCAGTGACCACAGCCATATTTCTTTTGATAGTAATAGCAGAGGTGGCAGTGAAGCAGCAGTAGCTACGGTCAAGCATAAACCTAAGCTTAAATGCTCTCAGGAGCCACTATTACTGCTACTAGTATAATGCAAGTCATAGGCAATGAGGACACTCAACCTGTAGGTTGGTATACTCATTAGAGTGCGGAGCTGTCATCAACAATGTATGCTGGTTGAGGGGACCTACGTTGCAGTAGCACAATGGGCTCAAAAGCGGCCTCATTGATGCGAGTTCGGATGTCTTGTGGGCATCCAACATTGAAATTGCGTTTGCTTCGGAAGAGCCAGTCAGCATCAACTCATAGGGCGATGACTTGGCCAAGTAAAATGAACTGCTGTCTGTGGCATCATGCTGGTGTTGGGCAGCTGGTACTCAACTGTTTCCAAGGGGTTCGTTGAATTGAGCCTTCTCGGCTGGTGTTGGTGTACCCAGTGATTCCACTCCTGCGCCAACTGCGCCAAATGGGATTTACTGCACCATCCTGATACAATCGACGAAAATTGTGCGTAACTGCGCCAAACAGCCTCGGATTTGACGGCACGTATCACCGACAATTGCACCACCGGGGAATTAAAACGTGCAATGCGATGATAGGCGAGCCTTAGTTGCAACAGGAGACGAAACAGCACTAGCACGTGCGTCCAGATTAAGCCACAGCACCACGCATGGCGCCAACGCGGCGTCTGCCTTGCAAGGCGGCTCGACGGCAAAGTGCGGTTTCTACTGAGGCTCGTGGCTTCAAGATCAATGGGCAATGCATCGGCAGACGTTATCTACTCCAGAAACGCAGCTAGCAGTAGAACCCTGCTGATATGTTTTTCACGGGACCGTAAAAAATAAACGCAAGAGCCGAGAAACAGGAAAAATTGAGAAATGAGAGTAGTGTTGAACTGCATACAATGTTATTTTAATTCTTACGTGTGAAAAAAAGTCGTAGTTTCGCCCGAAAGCCGAAGCATCGATTGCGATTGCAAATTAGTAGGCAGCAATACAAATTAAGTAGTATAGTAGTTTTATCGTCCGTATACACTTGTAAACATTCGCTTATTAACTATATTAACAAGCATGGTGTCTGCGCGCACAGGCAAACATGAACACATCACACTCGATGAGCTCGGACGCGCGCTGTCAAACGCTGACCTGAGGATGCGCCGCAGCAGCAACGAACGAAGTCACCTTCCTACTGGGCCCGTATGGGCGCTGTGTAACGCTTCGGTTTTTGAAGAATTCGGTTTGGCGGTGGCATCACATTAGGGCGGTCCGTCTATCGCTTCCACGCAAACTGAGCGCCGAGAACACACAGCACGCAGAAAGCTACGAGCTGCCGACGCACCTACACTGCCTAGACTCTGCCCGCAACGCAGATCGCCTTCAAGATACGGCTTGGGCGACCATATGCCGCAGTACGCCGTTGATGCCAGAGCACGGTGGAACCGTGTGCCAGAGTAAAACGCCGCCCGCTCTCCCTCTCTCCCCCTCGCTGGGACGAAAGAAGGCGCGCTTCCTCCCTGCTTTTCTCTCTTGCGCGCGCGAGATTTGGGCACGGTCGTCGACTGGCCTCGCACGCTTTCACTCGCACATACAAGCATACGGCGTGCGGTGATGGGAGTTATCGCCCTTGAACTTTATACGGAACATCTATGCGCCAAAACCAATTTTATGGCCCCAACACGTCATAGACACCATCTTTAGATAGCAAATAGGGATCTCAAAGGCCATGCGTTTGCTGGCGGAAACCGAAAATGCGTCATGGGGTGTCGCCCCCGGAACTTTGGGCAGCCAATCCCAGTAGCGCACCCAGGATCTCTGCCAGGGAGGGGGGGGGGGGGGGAGCAAGCACTTTGCATAATATGCAACATTCTTGCCTTAGCCAGAGGAATCCAATAGCAAATAAAATGTCTAGTAATTATAATAATAATGACACCAAGGTTGATGATGCTGTTTATTTCTTCAGCGTTTTACTCAAAGTAATTTAGGAGTGAGTGAATAAATACAAGACAATGATAGAGTGTTTTTGTTAATCAGAAAAATTCGACCTCAAGCCACCCCCTGTATTGTAATTCAGGAGGTGGCTAAACAGCGCTGAAGGTGCACGTTGAACTGGTGGGGCTGGACGCGTGGGGCGGGGGGGGGGGGGGGGGTTAGAACCCCCTGAATCCCCCCACCAGTGCGCCACTGGCCAATCCCATCGTCAAGCCACCAAGCCAAGCGACATGAAAAGTCAAAATGGCCGCTCGGGCCGGCGTGGGGTGGCAGTTCGCAACTCATGATGCGATAACGGTCCCACATTTGCGACGCAACAGCAGGGTTACCAATGCATTGGGTCCTATGGGAGCTATGCCGGGACCGGCCGAAAACAGCGTAACAGTCGGGAAAACGCAGAACCCGGGAACGTAACAGCGGGGTTCTACTGTAGCTTGTTTTTTAGGTGCAGCATGACATGTTATTATAATAACTGCATGCCGCCAATGTGTCCATCATTTTGTTTCTGGATATACCGAATGACATCTGGGAAAACTAGCAATATATGAAACGATATCAATTTATGTGTGTGTCGCCATGCACAGAAGAGCATTTTTTTCTCCACGAGATCTGCAATGGAGGGAAATGTTTACCAAGCTTCTCGTAAGAACGTACAAATTATTCAGGGCTTCGAATGTAAATTGCAACTCGCTTTTTCGAAATACTTCAGGATGTGAAAAATCAGCTGCTCTCAAATGCCAAATTGCCTTCTCCAAAGTGCTCCAAAATGAAATTTCTGATGCTCCAAAAATTGCTACAAATCAGAACTCCGCAGTAGCATCACTGTGTACCAGTTGGAAATGGTAGAGTCAAGTTGCCCATGTCATAGTTGCATTACAGAAAGAAAGCCTTCTCTGGCAATGAAGGAAAAGTCACAGGCACGGAGCTTCTGCTCGCGTGGGTATTTTGCCAGGTATTACAGTTGTTCTTTGACCTCACGTGTTCTGTCGCAAACTGTTTGTTAGATTGAGTAGTGTGAGCTGCATCCTTGTTGTTGTCATACTGTCAGAATATTGTTTCAAACATTGCTTTCTACGCCCTTACAATGTTGCTTCACTTCTATCTTCCTATCCTGTTTGTATTGTGCACATTGTAGTTATGGTTGTCTCTCTCTTTTTTTTTTAGTCCTGCCCCCCTTACCCCCCCCCCCCCCTTCCAATTCCTTTATGTGATGCTGCCAACTAAGCCTGTAGGGTATTGAAATAAATTTGGCAGAAAGGAGTGTGAATGCATCTATGCTGTTTGTGTGCCCTAACCTCCCAGCATACTACAAGACTGGAGCTATGTTTGGTGACAATGCGGTACGCATGTACGACTACAAGACCTGGGGCATTCAAGAGTGAGGGCCAGTAGTAGCTGCACTGCCAACATGGGGTCCTTAGAGGTAGAAGGTGACAGTGGCCGACCTCAACACGAGCGTCACCTCAGCCTCCTGGCCAACTTCAGCCGAGCCATGCGGCAGCTCGAGCAGCTCCTGGACGCCGATGGTGACTTGGCACAGCTGGATGGAAAGCTGCAGGAGTTGCAGGCAAGTCTCGGCATCCTGTCACCCTTCAGCCCTCATTTAAAGGGACAACAAAGAGAAAAACGATTTCACTTGTATTAGTAAATCTCTCTTCTACAATACCAAAACGCCACTATTACGTACTTTAGAGAAGAGGCTAGGTAAGAAGCCAGAAAAGGACAGACGGACAGCGCCTTAAAGTTTCCGCACCAGCTCGCCGTGACGTCCGGGATTTTGACGGTGTCTGTAAGGGGGGCCTAGTTAATTGCTCATCAGTCAAAGTAGATTACATTGTGTTCTAAAGGAGCCAAAAACTGAACATGCCAAGCTTTGGAAACTTTTAGTGAGCCAATGTGGCCCGAATACAAAAAAAAAAAAAATACTTTGATATCCGTAGTTTCATGCTGACACACTGACGCTGAGGTTTTAGCACGAAATTTAAAAAATCGAACTGTGACCTTCATGTTCTCTCGTTATAATCAGCCTGTTATCGTGAAATTAATGAACATAGAGTTTTCAAAGAATACTTTATCACCCTAAAGTGATGTAGTACGACTACAAGACCTGGTTTCCCTTTAGCATCTCACTGTCTTTTCCTTCAGTCACGTTTGCTTTGTACTATGTGCAAAGCATTAGTCCAGAACTGTTTCTGTCTATGATTGTTGCACATTGCAAATTTATTTTTATCAGAAAACGAGCACATGGGCACAAGAAAAAAATACACAAAACAGTGACAGACTAGCAGCTGAAAATTTATGGTATTTGATTCTGAAAATTCCATAACAAGATCAGTAATACAGTATAGACCACTTATAACGTAACCGCTTATAGTGCAGGACCAGATACAGTACGGTCTTTTCAGACTCCCATTAATTTTCCCATAGCACTCCATGTGTACGCATACCACTTACAATGCAGCCGCGTGAGACAAAATACCGGTTATAATGCGGCTTCCGTGGGAAAATCTCGCCGACAAGGGCGGTAGCGAGCACGCTTCTCAACGAGGTGCGCCCACCGATGGGAGATCAACGAGGGCGATGCGGAGGAGGAGCATGAGACGTGGAGCATGAGTCCAAGGGCGATAAAATTTAACTTACGTTAAAAGCAGTCTACACTGTAATAAAGAAAAAGTGGTATTTTTGTTTGTCACATAAATGAATTTGCTATTAATTTGTTAGGCTGATATAGCACGAGTAATAATTCTCCAGAAGGAGGTTTTGCTGGGTGAGTTGGTATTTCATTCTTGAGGCAAAGTGTGCAAAAAAAGTTTATACGACCGAAAGGAAGATTAACCCAGCACTGAAGGGAGTTAATGAATTTGCGCAAATTCTCATGGTGTAGTAGTGACGGTGCAGTGATGCGTGATTGTCTGTTATCTATTGTCAAAGCTCTTAACATTTCATGCATCAGTGTGTCTGTCAGTATGACACTACAAGATTCTCAGCAAATGAACAGTTTGAAGGAGTGTGGGATACCATGAGCACATCCTGAACTGTAACATATTTCCTGCCTGTTGTATTAGCTGCAGCATGTTAACAAAAAAAAAAATAATAATAATTGCGTAGATAAAACCAACTGCATGGATGTATTGGACACAACATAAATTGTAAATAATTTTGTTGTATTGACAATTGAATATACAGTCGAAGCTCGGCGTAAAGAAGTCAACCTTTAAGCCACAAACTTTGTTAAATTGAGAATAATTAGATGAGGCTTGTATGTTTAAGCAGCCCAAAACAGTCCACATGTTCCTCGAGCACAGCAGTTTTCGAGGCCTCAGCTTTTATCGGTAATCTTTAGGGAACAAATTCTTTTAAACCCATAAAGCAGTAGAACAGATGCCATTTCACTCACTTCACATGTTGTGTTTCTGAGCAAGCCCTAGTTCCTACATCAATGAATGGCATTGCAAATACCGCCGGCTGGAGGTTGCGGAAGTGTCTACAAATAACTGCCCATGCATAATGTATGTACTGGTATCATTTGGGTGAACGTTTTTACGTGTGCCAGTGCTGTAATGCACAAACTCACCACCAGTCATTTTCCATCATTTTCTTCATTGCTGCCTTGTGCATGTCTTTATTATTTCCTTGCTTTTTCTGTTCATCTCTTGTGCTGCGCATTTGCAGGTATGAATTCATTCCTAATTCTACCATACTTGCTAATTTCTTTTGAAAGATGAGTGCCACGCGAGAGTCAAGTAGATCTGTAAGTTGCTTGATCATGCCCGTGTTGCCATGCTTGCAGATGATAACTACGGAAGCGGCCAGTCACCTGCCCGCAGCCAGCTTGAGCTGGGTCCAGGAGCAGTTTGGGACACTGAGAGCACGGGTGGATGAGGTCCGGGAGCAGCTCAAGCCACATAGGGCACAATAATAGCTGGGGCTATCATCAGTACTGAATAAACCTCATTACTCATCACTTTTAGATCTGATAAATGTTGCTGTGGTGAAAGGGACACTAAAGACTGATAAAACTTGTTGCTGGGCTAGTCGGTTCATGTCCTGCCTTAGACCAAATGGTCGCTTAGCGCAAATAATGAACGAGGGACAAGGTCAAGGTCAAAAAAAAGATTTTTTGATAAATGGTTGTGATTGCGTGATGTGCGTATGATATTTTTTCTGTATGCTGAGCATGCCTGTGCATATATATTTGGTGAAAAAAAAAGAAATGAATAAACAGTCGAAAGTTTGGCACTCCCCTTGACCCCGTCCCTCCTCCATTATTTACGCTAAGCGACCATATGGTCTAAGGTAGGAGAGAGAGAGAAAAAAGGTAATGGAAAGACAGGGAGGTTAACCAGAGGTTATCTCCGGTTGGCTACCCTGTACCAGGGGAGGGGTAAAGGGATGCGAAAGGAGAGAGAGAGAGAGAAAGAAAAATAAGTAAATGTTAAAAAAAAGAAAAGAAAGAAAAGAAAATCACACACACACACAAAACAACTGTTTCTGTGGGCACTGTCACGCAGTCTGTGAAGGCGTTCTCGTGTTGTATAGTGTCAACGTTCCATCCTACGTAACACAGTGCAGAGTCACAATTTGTCACTGAGTCCGGTGTCTTTTAAATAACGCAGCAGTGCCTTCAGGGCGGCTTGCGCCGTTGTTTGTGTAGGCCAGCTACCAAGGATGTTCTTTTCTATTATTGGGCGTTCGTCCAGCTGATCAATCGTCGCTAAGGTAGGAAGAGAAACACTAAATCGATTCAGACTGATGAAGTATTCGTTGAAAAGCCTGTTTTTGTTAATTGCACAGTAAGGGGTTGATTACTGGAAGATAAAACGAAGACCAAACTTTCATTTCTCAAATTTCACACAAAACCTCCAGTGTCGGATATGTTAGGCGACATCCTGGACATCGTACTATTTTTCTTATTTGGGCTGTTGTGATGCAGTCAAAGTTATGGAAGCTTGCAAAGTTCAGTCATTGGCCCCTTCAGAATACAATTTGGTCCATCTGTACCGATAAAAAATGAACTAGGCCCAAGCGGGTGCCATCAAAATTCATGACGTCACGGTGAGCTTCTGTGAGAACTTCAAGGTGGTGTCGCCACCTGTATTTTGTTCTCACATTCCTTCTGGCTTGTGAAGCCTTCTGTGATAATAAGCAAGGCTTTTTTGGTATTGTAGAAGGATAATTTATTAATGCAGCTGAAATTATTCTTCTCTTTATTGTACCTCGAAAGTCAGTGAATATGGCAGCGAGCAAAGGGAGAAAGGTGCCTGCTAAATTCCAGTCTGAAGCCCTGCCTTGTAGCATGGCTCTTTCTTGTTGCGAGATTACCAAGCAATATTCTTTAATGCAGACATTATTTTGTTGCATGTTCCTTACCCCATTAGAGTTGTTTTCAGCTCGCCTGTTCAGGAGATATGCACAAGAACTCACACACAGTCAATCACATTACAGTGTAGACCGCTTATAACGTAAGTGACCGGAGTCGCGAATATCCGCATTATAAGCCGTACCGCACTATAGCCAAAAAAACGATTTTATTGCGATAGCAATTATATGGACACTCCAGGCGCATTTCTAGCTGCTGTAGCTGTGCCCGCGAGGTTCCGTATAAAGTCCAAGGGCGATAAAATTGTTGCCGTATGCTGTATGTGCGACTGAAAGCGTGCGAGGGTGAGGCGGTGATCGCGTCTCAATCTCGCACACGTAAGGGAGGAAAGCGGGAAGGAAGTGCGCTGTCTTCCGTCGCGCGCAAGGCTCGGAGGGGTGAGGGGGGTGCGTTTACTCTGAGCGCGCACGCCCGCCCACAGGGGCTGCTGTATCTTGAAAGCCATCTGCGACGGGGGCACAGTCCCCCGTGCACTGTGTTGCACTGTGCTTGTGCGTGCGTGACACCATGCTTGTTAATGCGCAGAGAGCCGCGGCGACGGACGTGCTTTCGAGCGCTCCTGCCATTACGTTATTCTACCCGCACCTCGTGAGGAATGCTAGGATGCGTGGCCGGCGCGGCTTGGTGCGCCGGGCGAAAAATATGAACGGAGCGATTCACGCGCCAGCAACGTTGAAAAAGCCCGATGGTGCGAGACGCGCCGATTTGTTCACCACCGTGACGCCGCGGAGCTTGACGTGCGCACTCGCCTTACGTCGTTCGAGCACATCTGCGGCTTGAGGGGAGCGTTTGCCGTCTCAGTTCACTACCAAACTTCCAGGCAGCTACACTGTAACCGGTATTTTGTCTTCCACAACTGCAGCACTATAAGCGATACGTGTATACATGGAGTGCTATGGGAAAATTAACGGGAGTCTGAAAAGACCTTACTATATCCAGTCCTGCACTATAAGCGGTTACGTTATAAGTGGTCTATATTGTATAAAAATATTGAGATGCCACAGAAGTGTCACTGTCACTGAAAGCGATTATTGCTGTAGCTGGGATATGCAGAACTGAGCTGTGACAAACTTGTTTCAAGTGTTAAAGCGATCACGCCACATAGAGCAGGTCACAGTAGTACTTACTGCCTCGCAGCATAAAATACATAGTCAGTCAAATTTGCCTACTTCACACAAAGTCCAGACATCTTTTCGAAGCATGTCTAACTGTTCCATGTCGTGAGGCAGAAAGTCGTTAGCAAAAACAAAGTCCCAGATGGACTCATTTGTGACCCAGGTATCCTTTGATGACATTACTTGTACACGCTGCTCTTGTAAGTCATTGTCCCTTTCATCACTGTTGTTTGTCCCATTGGTCACTCTGGCAACAATTGCCTCATTCATCATATTGTTACGATGATGTTACTGTCGGTTGCACTGTAACTATATCTTAAGCCTCTACAGTATCATCGACGTGCAGAAACTTGTACAACGTGAAAATATTTCCAATCGCTTTATCACTGGACACTTTTCTAGCCCGCTTTTTTGAGGTAGCTTTTCACAGTCGAAGAGCAAACTTCTGACCATCCTCCAAAAATAAGCTGGACTGTTATTGCAGTGTCAGCATTGTAGAAGGTGCAAAGACATGTCCAAAGTGACTGGATGGTGGCACGGTTCAGTCGCTCCTTGATGGCAAACTCAGGGTAGCTCGACCATGCTCCAAACAATGCCCCTTCGAGCATCAAGTCTGGCTGCAGTGGAAGTCCCTGTGCAGCCATGTTTATGTTGAACACAAGTCTGCTTGGGACCCAGCGATGATAGAATGACTTATCATGATGATATATCACCATCCATGAGTTCGCAACTCATTGTTTTGTCCAGAGGGAGGAACACCTCTCCATGTATCCAACACAGAGTGGTGCACACTGCAGTTGTCCAACTGAGTTTCCCTCAATGCTTCACATTCCATCCATTCAGTGAATTCCATGAGCCACCAATGGCAAAGCTCTCTCATCATCCAGGCTTTTTTGTTGTGGCACTGGTACCTTTGCGGCAATTTTTTAATCACAGAAGTAAGGCACCTGTTGTTTCTTGAGAGGCCCAGGCAGAGATGAGGCAATGTAACAAATAACAAAATGTTCAATTACATCGATACATGCATGAGGAGCAGACAACTCGACAAGCTGCTCGACAAAGAGCAAAACAAAGGCTGCTTGCTCGTTGGTGAGGGCCCCTTTGCTCCCCAGGAATGCCCTCGCCCAGGAGAGTGAAGGAGCGGACTCTCGCCACGCTTACGGCCGGCTAACGGGGAGTCGGTTACAGGGAGAGAGAGCACAAATGCGCACACACACACTACAACGGTCACTGATGTTGGCAAGTGCGGGCGTGATCGTGCATGTTTGCAATCGCTGGGCTTCACAGCATCTTTAATGTCTGGGCTTTGGCCGTTATTGCTGTGTGACGCGACTTGTTTCTCACCGAAGCCAGTTGTAAGAGTATATATTAGAACAAAAGAAAAGAACACCTTGCTGTATGCACCTTGCTATATTTTGTGCCCTTGCACAGTTCGCCTCTCATAGTGTTCACCTTAAGTAGAGACATCTAATAAAACAAACCAGTCTTGTTGCCATTAAAAATGTCCATCTTCGTGCACCTTGAAAATGTGGCACGGCATTTCCTCCATCCAAGAGTGCTTCATGTCATGGCATCTTGCTTTGCAGGAACAGAGATTCTTTAAACCTTTCAATCCAGCCACCGCTAGGCCGGAAATTGGATCTGTGAAGCAGGAAGGCATAATGCTTTGCCTTTTTTTGTCCAGTGACTGACAAGTTTGGGCCACGGGTGGAACCATTGGATTAAATGACCTCGTCCGACCCTTTGTGAAATCTGTGCTTAATTCTCTTTCATCCGCTGTCTGTCAGGTTATTGTGAACTAGAAGTAGCTTTATATGGTTGTTGTCATGCTTTTGCAGTGTCCTTAAGCATAGTCCCTTTATTTTTACTTATGTCCAATTTTCTTTACAACCATTCTCCCTCTCCCTATGTGGTTGCCTGGTAAGGTAGTGGCTATCGCATAGCACTGCTGAGCTCATGCCGTGGCGACTGCATTTCAATGCGGGCAAAATGAAAAAAAAAAAAAACAAAAAAAAACACTAGTGTACTTAGGTTTAGGTGCACTGTGTGAGAACCCCAGGTTGTCAAAATTAATCCGGTGTCCCCCACTACAATGTGCCTCTTAATCAGATTGTAGTTTTGGCATATAATACCCCAGAATTTAATTAGCTTAGTTTAACTATGGTACCTTCTATCTTTTCCATGGCTGCAGGGCAGCGCAGCTGTCAGTTACGATGCCCATGGCCTTTGTTCTTTATTTTTCTTTAATGAAATAAAACAAATTACTGTTACTACTGCTGAAAAAAAAAAGGATGACGTTTGAATTTGTTGGCCGAGGAAGGTCGTTCTTTTCAACCAACTTGCGCGAACGCTTTATGTTCTTGTAATCCCGCCTTTTTATTTTTTTGTCACAAGTGCACATGCGTAGCCAGTAGTAGAGTGTACTAGATTGGGGGAGTGGGTCCAACGAGGGCTCTGCGCTGAGGCATTTTTTATGGAAAATCCAGGTGGTGCCACCGTCGCTTTCTCCTGAATGAGCGGCCCCGCTCGCCAGCCAGATGCTTGTCGCGTCGGAGACCCTACCGCAGCTGCATGGAGCTTTGACAGGCGGATACTCGGTGGCGGTAACACTGAGATTATTCCCCACCGATCTATTGTAAATAAAGTGGAAAAAGAGCGGCAGAAAGATCGCAAACGACGCAACAACGACGGTGCGTCAAGCAGACGACAGCTACTGAGCCGGCGAGCTCGCCTCAGCCAATGAGCGCTGCTGAAACAGCCGAAGCCAATGTTTATTGGCCGGAGATTCAGAATAAGGCAATTGGCAGCGCTGCCACATTTTCCGCGTTTTTTGCTTCACCCTCGGTGCTTGCTAAGGCATCCTCTGGACCCGCTCCCCCATTCTAGTACACTATACCAGTAGACAGGGTGCCAGTGTAGCCAATTCATGGCACTGTGTTCGTCTGTCATGCTGCTCCTTTGATGTTTCCATCCTTAATGATGGAGGACAGCACAGGTAACAAGGGGTAAACGAGTGCCGACAGTTGCTGATGTGCCTGTCCCTGGTTGCCTGAATCCATTAGTGCATTGTGAATGCCATCGCAATGGACACAATTAAAGTGAGAAATTTTTTGTCAAACTCATTTAATCACCCTACCACTGCGTTATTTATTTATTTATTTACCATACCTTGCAGGCTCTGGCTGGAGCATAGGGTAAGGGAAGTATAAAAATTGCGAACTGTACATTTATACATATAAAACAGTCGAACCCGGATATATCGAACCCACTTATACCAAATTATTGTGTATATCGAACAGGTGTAAAATGCCCTTTAAGATCTCATGCCTGTGTATATAGAATGCTTGTTCACCAGCACATTCTATATATCGAACGCGGCGCCACGCCTAAAACCTCAAAGTGCACTTCTTTGTGCACATTGAGGTCTTCTGGCACCTGGAGGTGGAGAAGAGAATGTGCAGTCAATTGAGCCTCGTCGAGCTGTTCGGCTAGCCTGCGTGCTACCTCGAACGTCAACATTCCTTCTTTCCGATTTTTGTGGCGTCGTTGTGTGGGTTGAGTGCCTATTTGAGTTCATTTTTCGCAAGCGATGGTCGCTCTAAGTGTAAAGAAATCAACTTGGACTTTGCAATGAAGTTGAAAGCGGTCCAGCAATGTTTTGTTGGTAAATAAAGTGTGCTGGCTTTTCTTTCTTTTCGAGTTGTGTGCAGTAACTTAGCGGCCCTCGGACGCACCAATCAGTAAGCCGCCGTTTGCCTCAGGGCCTATTATATTATATATCAAATCACCTATATATCGAACATTACTATTGTGATCCCCTTCAGATTCGATACATCTGGGTTCGGCTGTACATCCAGCAACAACAAAAACAACAATAAAAACTGTAATTGCAGAAATGACACTATGGCTCACAAAATATACATAGATTTATGGAAGTGCGTAATGAAGTGAAGCTAAGCATGATGAGACTGTAGTTGCTCGTGGAATGCATTCTGGTTAAACATGTCAGCAATCATGTCAGGAAGATCATTCCATAGTGAGATGGTTCGTGGCAAAGCACACGAGTTGAAAAGATACCAAAACATAGCCGTAGCTGTGCCGACTATCAGATGGTTATCAAGGTGCTTTGCCGGTAACGTTGGCGCATGTGCACTGCAGCGCACTCTTCCTTTGTTCCAAGAATGTTCACATTATGGAGCACATGTGCAAGAAAATGCAGTGACAATGTGCATGTGCTGTTACATACAAGCTGCATGCTAATTCTGATTGCAAAGGAGCTTCTTGTAAATAGCCCAGCAGCTTCCGGGAATGCTTCAAGTGGGGCAGTAGTTCTTGCAATGTTTTCCAGAAGTACTTGGAGATGGGGTTTTCTTTCGATTTCTTTTAATTCAATATCATGTCTCTAAATGCATCGGGGAGTTGGTGGCTCATAATTGCTGTTTGCAGTCATAAAAGATTCACAGTAGTGTGGGCATGTTTTTTACCAAACACTCTCTCGACTGTAGTTGTTGGTTTGATTAAACTGCAGTTGCACATTGACACTTGTCGTAAATTGTGGTGCACAGTGATGCCAGATCCGAGGGGCGATGCGAGTCGGGGCCAGGCTTCCCTGCCGGTGCCTCGAAGGATGCCTCCACCTTGGGCTTCCAAGGCAGATCAAGGGAAACGTTGATGCTGTCCGACGTCAACGGCAAGGACATGGAACTCGATTCTCTCGATACCTGCGAAGTGACTGTCCGTGGCTGTCTGGCGACACTGTTTGCACGCCGGCTTAAGAACTGCCACATCCGGTGCGGACCTGTGGCCACCTCGGTGTTCGTGGAGGAGTGCGAGGGTTGCACGTTTCACGTTGCTTGTCAGCAGCTGCGAGTACACGACAGCCGCAAGTGCGAGTTCCGAGTGCACATTCAGGCACGCTCCATTATCAAAGACTTGAAAGAGCTCCTGTTTGCCAAGTACGACTTTGCTTACGACGGAGACGAGCGAGACTGGTGTGCATCGGGCCTAGACAGGAATGTCAACAACTGGAACAAGGTGGACGACTTCAACTGGCTTGCAGCCGATCAGCCCTCACCCATCTGGAAGCTGTCACATGTGTCGCCGGGTGACACCGAATAGGGGGATGGGAACACATGGCACAATAAAGACCCACATCGTTGTGAATGAGCGTGTCGCAATTTTTTGTATTTAAGAAGTATTTGTTCAGCCACCCAGTTCTTTAATATTATTGTGCAAGTGTCGAGTGCTGATTAAAAAGTCTGTAAGTGCCTTACAACGGTGCAGACATGTCACACACTAGCAAAACAGGCTAGCAGATGGCACTAACTCATGTGTGCAAATGCGCTTACGCCTGCGCAAATGTAAGGTGCTCATGTGATATTGCTTAATAACTGTGTGACTGTACACGCAGGCACACCAACTCCTTTTCGTTATAGGTGATAGAAGATAGTTCTGCACACAAGCCTTGGCAGCATTGTGCTTAAACAGTCCTGTCAATTTCATTGCATTTTGATGAATGTGCCAGAGTAGCATATTAGGCCTCTTGGAGTAGCTTAGTGGCAGGAAGCGGCAGGAGCAGTGCTTAAAGTCAGGGAGGGCCCGGGGGGCCCAGCCCCTCCCTCAATTTTTTTAAGGAGGGGCTCGTACCCCTTTCAGCAGGTCCATTGTAGCACTGCAGCACCCATTCGACAAGCGCTGGAGGTGATTTTATTACCAGTAGTGCCTTGTGCGGGGCAATTCTAACTCCAGTTTTTCAATTGATGATTTAATCGCGATTAATTGGTTCATGTGGCATGAGCAAAAACAGGAAAGCAGGTATTGTGGTACTGCTGCATGCGTTTCCTCAAGGCACTGCACACGACGGTCACCACCTTTGTTCGACTAAGATTCTTGGCACAGCGTACTGTTTCATGAGCCAGCCGAGCGTGAAGCTACCTGCTTTTGAATTAGTGAGGATTCACTTTGGTTTCTTTAGGTTACCAGTTAATTTTCATTTGTTTAGTTGTTCATTATGAGTGCTGTGTTATACCAGAGTCATGCATTTTGTGCCCTTTTCTAGTAAATTTTGTGTGAAACAACAATATAGTGCCTGAGCTTGTCAATGAATCAAGGCAATTAATGTTCTGTGCTGCAGCTACACTTATTTGCTTTGAGTTCACATATCTTTAACCCTTTAACTCTGGAGTTATTTTTGTGAAAAACGTTTCCAAAATGCCAAGCTTTCTAAGTGCTTGATTGAGTTAGCACATTAAATAAATGCGCCAAATACACTAAAAATAATATAGTTGTTTGCAGAACACCAATATAAGTTTGATTAATTGTAGAGAAGGTTGACTTCACTACACTGCTTGAAGTAAGTTTCTCAGCTACGTTAAACAAAAAGAGAATGTCCCATACACAACTTCTGTGGCCTGTGAGAGTTGGTATGAAACCAACTGTCACATAGAATCGCATTTAGTCGTGTAGGAAGGTGCTAGTACGGCACACACCAAACCCCATATCCCAAGGAATGTCATTCCACAGTATTCACTGTGTGCATGTGTTTCCTTCATTTATTGCGATAGCAATTATATGGACACTCCAGGCACATTTTTGTCGTTGGTGCCACCGTGATGTTCCGTATAAAGGCCACGAGTGCAATAAGACGGTGGCCGCGCGCCCTATGCTGTAGGTGCCAGTGAAAGCGTGTGAGGGTAAGCCGAGAGTGGTGGCTTGATCACGTGCGCGCAAGCGTGCTGTCTTGCACTGCGCGCAAAGCACCGAGGGGTGTTCTGCCCCGGTGGCCGCTGCATATGGCGTGGCTGAGCGGGCCTTATCTTGGAAGCAATCTGCGATAAGCACACAGTCTAGGTGCGCCGAGGGCTCATAGCGTCGTGTGCGCTGTGTACTCACTGCTTAATTAGTTGTGCGAGCACGAAGGTCACTTCGTTCGCTGCTGCTGCCGTTCTTCACGCCAGCACTTTGACAGCGAGTGTCCGTGCTCATCGAGTGAGATGTGTTTGTTTGCCCGTGCGCGCATGACACCATGCTTGTTAATTAAGTTAGTAAGCTAATGTTTACGAGTTTATACGGCCGATAAAAATACTATCCTTACTTCCAATAGCTGTCTACTAATTTGCTATTGCAATCGATGCTTCTCCTTTCGGGCGAAACTGCGACTTTTTTTAATACCTTTATTTGTCCATAATATCACTATCGCTTTCGACTCCAAGTTTAGTTTTCTTCAGAGTTGCAAGAATTTTCAATGGTCGCCCTTTTTCGGCAGTTTCCTTGCGGAAAGCTCCCGTCTCTTGCTCCATCTATTCTACGCACACACGTGAGCACGTGTACACGCACTATACTGGTTGCCGCCCGATGAAGGGCAGTGCTGAAGGGAGACTTTAAGCCCTGGTCAGGAGTGACCATTGGCAGGAAGTCTGAATATGGCCAGTAATGCCAGAAGACTAATTATGGTCTCCTGGCATTATTAAGAAGCACTGGAATGGCAAAAAGTGGCGTAATTATTGCACATGGCAAACATTAGCGGGGAGACAATATGGCAAAAATGGTAGGAAGACTGGATATGGCAAATATTGACAAGAAGACTGAACATAGCAAATATGGCACGAAGACTTCTTATAGCAAATACCAAGGAGTCTGAATATGGCAAATAATGACAGGAGGCAGAATATAGTAAGTAACGTCAAAGAGATTGAATATGCCAAATATTGGCAGACTGCGTGAATATAATAATACCAGGGAGACAATATGGGTAATGAAAGGAAGAGTGAATATGGTGATGGCAGGGAGACTGAACATGGCTAATAATTTGTGCAATGCTCATTTTGTTAAAATCGTTAGTTAGATAAAAACTAGAATAATATTCCTCCATCTGAGATCCCTTTAGTACTACATACCATGCTAATAAAACCCCTTGAATCTGTTCTAAACTATGCCACTCATTAGATACTCTTAGTGTCATTACACAAGCATCAAAGTTAACTTAGGCCTGATGACACTAAATTTAATCATGCCATGAACTAACCCAATTCTTTATAATTAAATTTTCATCCCGCAGTCCATGCGTCTTCTTGGAACGAGCATTAATTCAAGGTGATACAGTAGAACCCCGCTGTTACGTTTTTCACGGGACCGTAAAAAAAAAAAAAAAAAAAAAAAACCGTAAGAGCCGGGAAACGCAAGAGCCAGGAAACAGGAAAAATTGAGAAATGGGAGTAGTGTTGAACTGGCACACAACATTATTTTAATTCTTACGTGCGGCAAAAAGTAGTTTCGCCCGACAGCCGAAGTATCGATTGCGATGAGCTGTACAAAACTAATAATAGTAGTTTTATCGTCTGTATAAACTTGTAAACATTCGGTTATTAACTAATTAACAAACATGGTGTCAGCGCCCACAGGCAAACATGAACACATCACACTCGATGAGCGCGGACACGCGCAGTTAAGCGCCGCTGCAGAAGCGAGCGAAGTGACCTTCGTGCTGTTGTCTATCGCTTCAACCCAAACTGAGCGCCGAGAACACGCAGCACGCACAAAGCCACGAGCCGCCGACGCATAGAATCTGCCCCCACGCAGATCGCTTTCAAGATACGGCCCGCGGGACCGCGCGCCGTCGCGCAGTATGATGCCAGAGCACAACGCTGCCCGCTATTTCTGTCATGCTTCTTGTTTGCCACAAACTGGAACTACCGTGCTGCCTCTGTCGCCCATCATTCTGCCATCTTCAAATACGCTCTAAATGATGTATTTTGCTAATAGCTCCTCTCTGTAATGACCTTGGGTTCTGAGAGTAAGTAAACAATAAAAAAAAAAAGTAGCAGTTTCGCCTGCAAGGCAAAGCATCAATTGCGATAGCAAATTAGTAGAGAGCTATATGAAGCAAGGACAGTAGTTTAATTGGCCGTATAAAGTTGTAAACATTCGCTTACTAACTAAATATACAAGCACGGTGTCACGCGCGCAGGTAAACATGAACACATCTCGCGCGATGACCGCAGAAACTCGCTGTGAATACGCCGGAGTGAGAAAGTGCGCCAGCAGCAGCCGGAAAATTGACTTCCGCGCTGTCTCTCGTCTCACTTCAACGCGAACTAAGCGTCGAAAGCGCAGCGCATACGAAGCTACAAGCACTCGGTGCATGCACTTTGTCCCCATCGCAGACTGCTTTGAAGATGAGGTGCGCACTTCGCCCACATCGCAGATCGCTTTCAAGATATACGGCGTCCGCGCAGCCATGCTGTGAGCAGCTGACAACGGAGCAGAACGCACCCCCTCGACTCGCACGCGAAAGAAAACGCGCTTTTGGCCTGGCTTCCTCCCTCGCGTGCGCTACACTGAGCTGCAATTGCCGGCTCACCCTCACGTGCTTTCACTAGCACACGGCGTACGGAGCGTGGTGACGATTTTATTGGCGTTTGACTTTATACGGAACCTCACGGCGACGGCAGAAATGCGCTTGGAGTGTCCATATAATTGCTATCGCAATAATAAAGCCATGGCACTTAATTGGAGGTAGCTATCCACTTTAGTTTTTCCAAATTTATCTGCCTCTCTGAGCATGGTGTAAAACATACCAGACTGTTCCCACACTTGACGTCACTGCTTCAGCCTTCTCATGTGTATGTATGTGCAAGTGCTGGGATGAGATTAACTGGAAGATGTAGCTGGTGCGATTCCCAAGCACAGAAAACAAAAGAGGGCAGTTAATTATGTAGTGACTTTATTGGTAAGCTACAAGAAATCGTCGACCTAAATTCAACCTAAATTCAACTTATATGGCATGATAAAAAAGAAGGAGAAACTGGCCAAAGCATATGCAGATACAGGAAACCAAGTAGACAAAAAAGAAAAAAGAAAAAACTGATGTTTTTCAGACTCCTTGTGCCCAAGTTGAACTTCGATTTCACAAAATTACCTAGTGACTTAATAGAACTTCTTCCCCATTTCCTCATATTATAGCTGCATTTGAAGACTATGTATTTGTGACCACGATTTAAAGAAGTAACTATGCAATGCAGCTTGTTCACTCACTAGGGCTTCATAACTAGCAGAGAGATTTGGGGAAAAAGATGCTGCGCGAGAACAGACATGCTGTACTTTTCCCAGTAGCGCACCCAGGATCTCTGCCAGGGGGGGGTTGACAGTTTGCCAATACCATCTAAACAGCACTAATTTCGATTTCCTCGCGGGAAATTGTCAAAAAATTGCGCTTTTTGCGAGTGTGCAGACGATTGCGCGTCTTACATCTTAGTTGCAGTACTCAAATGCGTAAGGAAAGAAAAGGGGTTAAACAAAAGGGGGGGTTAAGTCGGCCTCAGGGGGGGGTTACAACCCCCGAATCCCCTCCCGTCGGTGCGCCACTGACTTTCCCCCAAAGCATTACGACGCAACTAGCCCAGCAGCAAGTTTTATTGAAACGTTCACTATTTCCACGTGTCTTCGTAAAGACATTGCCACCAACTGTTAAAAAAATTTAATTATGCAGTTGTATGTGCCAAAACCACAATCTCACTATGAGGCATGCCGTAGTGGGGGACTCCGGATTAATTTTGACCACCTGCAGTTCTTTAAAATAAAGTTCACTGCCTGCCTGCCTGCCTGCGGTTCTTTAACGTGGACCGAAATCTAAGTGCACGGGTGTTTTTTTTCATTTCGGTCCCATCGAAATGCAGCTGCCGTGGCTGGGATTTTATCCCGCGACCTCGTGCTTAGCAGCGGCCACAGATTGTTAGCAAGCGGCGTCTCTGGCATCCAAGTGCAAAAATTGCATGGGGCATGTTCCTCTTGCTTCAGCAACAAGGAACACCTGATTGTGGTGAGAGTGGCCTTTTTCCATAGTACCTGCCTGCTTGTATAACTTTATCGGCGACCACAATTTCACATTATGTTTTAGGCTACCACCCAACCTATGCAATGCCTTACGACAATATAGGTAAATCGTGATATAGAACATACTACACGCTGTAAACACAGCCAAGATGTGCCTTGTGCACTACGTTGGTAGAAAGAATGCTTACAAGTTTTTAGACATTGAAAGTGTTCGAAGAGGCTGTACAGGTTTTAGTTTTTACTACTGCAATCTGCATTTAAAGAATTTAATACTGTCTTTTCAGCCATAAGTAAGACTGTTATAATGAAGCTCAGCTCCTTTTGTTCGGGGGTGTGGGGTGTAGACTGCTCGCACCTTATAAGTACAGATAGTAATAATAATAATATTTATTCGTGGATAACAGGACAACCGTGGATGGCATGTGAAGCTGTGCGAAAAGGTGAAATCCTGCACGTGTGTATGTGTGTATCTGCCAACCCACGATCCACAGTAAGCAAAGGAGCCAAGAAAACATTTGGCCTGCCAGAAATCACTCTGGCGAGTGATTTATAGAGAACACTTTACTTTCCAGCAACTTTGTTGGTTATCCTGTAGGCGAAAAGTGGTGACAAACAGCTTGAATGTGCCTGGAGGCAACTGCCAAGTTGTAATATCGTGTCCAGTGTATGCTTCAACATGCGAGCTGTCACAATGGAGCAGGCTCCAGGTAAAGTTTGTGATGCCAGCAGATGAGGAAAGAGTTTCATCATTCCAAAGTTGTGTGTCCACCCTTTACACACGCCATATTTGGTGGATTAAGTGCAACCGTATGAAGCAGTGAGACACTGCAAAAGTGAAGAAACCTATAAAGCAGTGGTCCAGCATGATGAAGCAATCAGTGTTGCTTGTATGAAGTTGCTCTGCTCAGTGTGCCGTTGCTCTATCAATTTGGAAAATGGTTACAGTGTATCAAAAAGAAGTGAAAGGTAACGCTTAGAGTTTGATAAGCACCTTTCAATTGGCAAAACCCTCTCCACTTGTTTCTAAGCTGCAATCTATGATGGCAGCATGAACTTGTCCCAGAGCCGAGGACTTTGGCCACGACTTGCAACTAATGCAGACATGACAGTACACTATAATACTGTATTCTGCTTCCAACAGAGTGTATAAATTTAGTTTGCATAAGGACAGACACTTTTTATGGCTCCGCCGCCCATATGCTGCTTAGCAGGAGATGTATGCATATATCAACCGGTACTTTTCCATGAACTCGCTCTCCATAGTACAACTAGAGTGGAACAATTTCAGTTGCAATTTATGCCAAATATTGTAAATGCATGTAATACATAATCAGTTGCCATATTGTCATGTGTATATTTTTACTTTTTGTCAGCGACTGTTTTTCACCAGATCGCCACTGTTATCGCTTAGCGCACAAAGTGCCTACAGTATATGAAATTTCTTGATTGTTGCTGCCAATTCTTTGATGAAAGGGCCTTGCCTGCTCAAACAGCACACAACACGTAGAGTGTTGTACATTCTTGAACGTAACTGATGGCCAGCAATTAACCTAGAATGTGCAATGATGCATGTATAAATGGACTTGACCTGTCAGTTAAGATTCAATGACTGACAACTGTGTTCGTTGCCATCGTCATTATTTTAATGTTGCTTGTCCTTCAGGCTCAAGTTTGCCCATAAAGAGTTAAATTCTTGACACACATTTGCCAGTGTTTAATTTTTCACTGTCGTCTACAATGTGACAAAATTTTGTAATGATTCATCTGTTGCACCTAGTGGCTGATCCTGGTGATAACAGTAGTGTGGTGGCATCTGATCCAGTTATGAAGGCCAAAAGAATGAAACGAATGTCGCAAATTAGAGCCCCTAGAAGAGCTCAATGTGTGTGTAACGCTCAGACACAACCAACGAGAATCAAGCAACTGTTCCAGTGCCACAATTTAATTAAAACAGTGGCACCAAGGTGGCTTGACAAGAAAGACAAGACAGCAAGTGGTGTTTGAAAACATTGTTAATATACTTGTCTTCACAAGAGAGCGAGAGTCTATGTACACAAAACAATAGAGCAAAAGACAGGGCATAACAGTGGGCACCACAGAACCTCAAAAGCACGCACAAAAGCACCAACTGTATTTTTACTTTTTCTGAATGGACTGCAAAGAGATTTTTCTGAAAGACTAGTCCAGTAACATATTGGCAGCATTGCACCATCTACTATAGGAACTATGAAAACAAGTGGACCGAGCTGGTGCTTGCTGAGCTAACTCATGCACTGTTGCGTTCAAGAGACTGTGCACAGAAACAGAAGTGGACAAAGCAGTTCTTCCAACTGAAAATTTGTCAGACATGGCTGTCCAATGCATATTTTTTTTCAATAGATTAACTGAGGAGGCAAAGACTGAAAGACACATGACGTTTTACTGAGTTTCACTGCATAAAGCATTGTGCGAGGTCCTTTTATGGACATTAGTGAAAAATACGAGTGTAGCCATTCCAAAACCTGTTAATGGCTGTACACTTTTTTGTTTGTTCCAAACTCTAAATTTCTTGACAGTGCATGAACCCACTGCCTGTTTCTGTGTGTATTCCTGCAGGCACAGCAATCAAGAAGTCAAGCCTGGTTTAAACACAAGTGCCAAGCGGACGTGATCACGTCACATTTTCTTGTCAAGGTCTCGGGGTGGAGGCATACCTTCAGTGCCTCGGGGATTAAACACACTGCCAAAAAATGCTCCACCCTGTTCCCTGAATACAAATGGGAACATGGAATAGATAACAGACATACTCGAAAAATACCTTTGCTAAATGCTTGTAGAAAAGATTTCATGTTGCTGCACTGTGGCCGCGCTCTGCCTTTTAACATGCTCCCAAGTGCAGATGTTGTCCACTTTCTATAAACTGATTTTCCACTGCTGGTTGAGCTATGGTGAATCCAACAGAGAATCACTTCATACTTTGTGCACTAGATTTTACTGCACCACAAACCTGAATATTACCTGTTGTAGTTCACGTGGCTAATAATAGAGCATCAGCGAGGTGGGTTCAGTGGTTGGAAGACCAGTTTTTGCAATGTTAGCAAGACAAGTTGATTGAGCAGCTAAGAGCTAAGCAAAAGGTGAGCGCTGGCCACCCTGCAGACGTATCCTACAATGTGCTCAGTTGAATCTGACTAGTCAGTATCTACATCACTGCCTCTGCTACGACTAGCCTGGTCCACAAGTTAGGTCTGCCGCTGTTGGATGACAACGGGAAACCTGTGCCGCATGCCAAGCGGGAGGGGGCCTCCCTTGTGCGTCGTCTGCCGACTGAACAAATTCCGGTGACAGCAGACGGCAGCCCCAACACAAGAACGTCTGGCAGGCATGCGGTCTTCAAGCTCTGGCTTCAGATCTTGTAATCATTAGCTTTCAGATGGTGGTGGCAATTCTGAAGTAAATGGCACATTTATGACAGTTACCTTTACCTGGAAGTCACCAAGATAGCAAAGCTTAATGTAAGAAGACACTAAAGTGGTTTGTAATGTTTCACGGGGCACGTGAAGTCAAATACGGACTGCCACGTCACATGCATGCTTCTAGGTGCTCGTGCAGTTTGGCCATTGTGCAATTTTCACCAACAGAAGTGGAAGTGGAGCACGCAAGTTGCTGTGTGGGTCACACCTTAGGTGATGTGGTCTTTCATGGTAGCACACTTGTTCCAGCCAACATTTTGCTGTGCTTGCCCACAGTGACAACTATGCAACAGCATGCTGCAGATGCCAGGTATGGGTCACACGAACGGCAAGGACACAGTGAACCGGTTTGTTATGGGCTGTATGATGTCAAGGGATCTATCGAGGTGTTAAGTTAAGCATGCTGGTTTATACTATGTGGTACAAAGTGGTGCTAGGATACACAGTAAGAAGAAATAGGCAGTTTCATCATGCTGGCTCTAGCCCTATTTTCTGCAGATGCTTCTGCGTGCAGGGTACTAGAAAAAGGTGCAAGTTGGGACCAGACATTTCACTGGTGTTCAATTACTATCTAACAATACTTACTGTCAAGCCTTTCACACTTTCCATAGCTCAGTCAAAAAAAAAAAAAATGTCGAAAGAGAAAAAGCTCCAAGACACCTTACTGCAAACGTCTGAACCACTTAACACAGATCCTTGTTTTTTCTATAGTCGGGAATGAACGATCCGTACTCACGGCATCAAGTGCACAGCAAGGGGATAGTTCGATAACAAAGTACAAGAAATGAGCACAGCTGTGCCTGATCAACTAGCAAGACTGCAAAATATATGACGGTTAGAATGAGCACACCTAATTACCTGAGACAATCACATGTGACTTGTTTAGGAAGTTCAGTGCCCTGAGTACAAACACTGAGGCCTCAAACCTCTGCTCTTTCAGTTAGAAATTGTATCAAAACAGCCGAGCATTCTTACGATATCAGCCTGCGACAAGCACGCCGACTTCATCGTTTTACGACTTGCAGTGAGAGAAGGTAATTGAAAAGCATTGTATATTAAGCAAAAACCACGCAGCTAGGAAAGATAATGTTAACTTAGTAAACAAAGTAACTAAAATGAGAAGGTCTTTTTTTTTCCCAACCTGCCATGATTGTCAGCCTCACAAAACACGTATAGTGTTGAAATGAACTCATTTCCACCAAATGCAAAAACTTACGCGATGTCATGTGTGTCTGCACATAAGTTAACAACAGAAGGGCATACCAAGCACCAGTGTGCTAGTTCAAGCTGTCATGTCCATGTTTCATCACATGTCTTGAAGATTCAAATTTCCCTCAGGTCTGCAGAATGGACCAAAATTGCTTGCCTAGCAATATAGTAACAATGACAGACCTTGCACAATACATGATATTAAACCAGAAGGTACGTCAGGGGCAATGGCTGCAGATATTGCCACACTTCATCCGACAGTTAAACTAAATATTAAAGAGTACAAGGCCTGTCACACTGTACAGTATTAATTCAGCTGACCAATATACCACATATTCATTCATGATGTAAAAGAGAATGGCCTTTCTAAAATGATAATCTTACCTAATACAGCTATAATTAGTTTTTAGGCTACTGTAACTTTATTGATTTTCTTAAGTTACTCCGTATACACTTCCTTTTGACTGACGGAACATTACTTGCATGGAAACTGCACAAGTGTAAGCTGCGTTAAAGATCGTAATGACAAAGAACTGTGACACTTGTCACAATCATGACATATGAAAAGGAATGAGATTTCTTTGATAAAATAAATGTTTGGTCAACCAGGTGATCTGTTGTAGCCAGCTAGCATGCAATGGATCACCAACTGCAGCTAGCGGGTGAGTGCATGCGTTTTTCTGCCTGTGCCTATTCTAAACAGCTGGTTATGATTTCTTAAATTTACTCTTCGGTGACTGTAGCCACTAATTTATGACATTCAGTTTGCGCTTTACTGTGAAGACTAGCGATTATAGTAGGTTTGGTTATGTAAACTCAAAACATACTTAAACAAGTTAGAAGTTTCCTTGAATGCGAGTATGAGCCAGTTGATGTGGTTGTAATAATACTGCCTGCTGGGGTGAAGGGAATAACAGGCTCCTGTGTTCTGCAAAAGCATGCGAAGTGGAGGAAGGTTTATGAAAGGGAGAGTCGTCAAACCATCTGACCGCAGCACGAAACTACCAAGAAAACCCACATGGATTGAAACTCGTACGGATGGCTTTCCCTTGTGGCTTCGTACAACAGTCGGGTGGTTGACAATTTTCCTGGACATGTTCCTGCGTTATTTTCTTCAGTCTTTTATTTCAGCTTGGATGTTTTTGCGATTTTGAGTTGCTTTTTATTTCTTGCCTCTGTAAGACGAGATCCTCTGCACAACCCTTCCCCCCTGTAAAATAAGCTGAGCACTTCTCTTTCAACCTTGCACGCATTTTAATCTGCCACAAAGCTGCTTTCCAGTTGCGCGCCAATTTCTCTGGTGCTGAAGCAGCACAGCCAGGTTTGTGACAGCATTACTTCCTTTCTTGACCTTGAGCACCCAACGGTGCCTGCCACCATTCCTTCGTTCTTTTTAACCTGCAAGTATTTTATGGCCAGGTCTCCCCTCAACTTACTTTCAGCGTATATTCAAGAGAACTTTATCACTGCTGTCTCTGATCTGTTTTAACTTGGCACAGTCTAATTACCTCAATGTGCCCTGAAAATGCTCATCACATTCATAATAGGAGTTTCGCACAAGCTTAGCAGAGGTTGCTGTCATTTAACCACCATACATTCGTATGGTGGTTAAATGACAGCAACTGACAGCAAGAAGTAGAGGCTCTGAGCTGGCATTTATCCTTCTCATTCAGTTGCTGCTTAGCAGCCCACCCAACCACCAAGAGGTTGCGCACACTTTTACATGTGTTTCGATTTCATGTGCCCATGCATGCATCAATATCCTACTCATTTTGTGGTGCTATCACCCGTGTAGCAAAAATTAGTGCCCGAGCAAACGACGGATCTTATGAGCAAGCCTGAATACAACGTTTCCAAGGACAAATGTATTACACTGAGAACAGTGTACAACATTTTAGCTAATTGTTAATCACAGTGTTATCGTTGCAGTAAATGAAACTTAAGTTGCGCACACTGCACACCAAGTAATCAGCATAACTGATGCTCACATACTTTCCACCATTCTCTCACTGTTTGAATTTACCACTGCTGCGTGGGCCTACCTCTCCCTCCAGGATATGCTCAGAACTATGCATTCTACACTGAGCTACTCTTGTTATGAAATCAAAATGTTTTATGCAGCAGTGACTACTGCACACAGTCCATCAAGCGGTATGCTGTCAATACTGAATCAACATGGCTGACTGTTTCTGTGCAACACACTAGCAACAGTGAAATTAAACCCACATCAGTGACCGAATAACTCGTACGAGGCTTGACAGCGTGCATGCCACTTTGCCATGAGTAGCATTGACAAACCATCCACAAATGAAATGGAAGCCAAGCTACTGCGAGAAATGAATGCCAGGGGCGTAACAAAACAAAACAATGCATGCAAGGAGTGAGCATGACAGCATTACAGCTCAACAGCAGTTGCAGGTGTAATATCTTAATCGCGTCTGTAGCTGTAATTCAGTTTACCTACAACCAGCCTAGTAACCTTCCTATCAAATGTCTTGAAACTTTGGATATATTTTTACTCTCAAGTGACAAACATAAAGTGCACGCAGATCAGTGCACACACGATGCTTTAATAGCTTTCATATGAGTAATGGTTGAATGAATCTAGGTGTTTCAACAAATGCAACGGTTAATGGCTCTGGCATAGTTAACTGCAGGTAAAATGTTTAAACTCCGATAGTGTATTTTGTCGACGGGCCATAGCTTGCACAATACTTTCGTAATATAGCAAATACTAATACCTAGCTCCGACACGTCAACCGTATAATGTGCCATGTGACAGAGTACATGCTAATTTTTAGTTATGAACACATATAGTTGCAGAATTTGGCTATAAAACATAGCCCCCAATGATTTCCTTGGGAACAAGCAGCTCTTCCAAAGAAACAAGAAATGATTCTACCATTCATACAGCCAACGATGTAGTGCGCAATTTAGTACAAAGCAAGTCTTTCTTGCCTGAAAGCATTTTGACAAGTTTTCTCTAGCATTCCTTTGGTTCTTGAATAGACGTATCCTTATGTTATGTGCAAGACATGTGAGAATGTGATTGTCTCTAGAATCTTGTTCATTTGCAAAAATCGAGATGATGTTTAAGAACATTGGCACGTGTTACATCAGAAAATGAGGTTTTCCAGCTATGTAAAGTTTATAAATGCTGAGCAAACACCTAACATGCAAAAGAAGTCATGCATTCTCGGACTGTATTCACAGCTTATGAATGTGTAAGATCTGGACCATGTTTTAACTCTAGAGCAAAAGGATGTAGCACAAGCTAAGAACAGAGGCCTCTGCTCTTCTGCTTGTGTTCCGTCTTTTTGCGCTGGTTAAATATAGCCAGACTCTACCAACTCGCCCAATTTACTGTTTTGCTGTGTGACCCCTTCATCACAAATTTCTCTGCAAATAATATCAACTGCATAAAAAAAAAAAGCCCCCACAATTTTCCAAGGCTTTAGAAGGGTAATCTAATATAATAGATTGACACAAGATATGCTTCTAGTGTCCGTTAGACATTATTTCTTAAGTAACGCCTTTATTTTTCTTACAGGAATAATTTAGTGACTGGCACCACGCAAAGATCCTACATAGCCTCTTTTGACAGAACACTTAAAGCTAAATATAGAACAGCACTTAAATTAATAAAATATGCTGCTATACTTTGCGAGTGATGTGTAAAATAATTGCGTCATCTACTCACAAACTAGGTAGCCTGCTAAAAATTAACGGAAGAAATACATACTGTGCACACAGAACCATTTAGTGGCCATCAAGCATTTCTCAATTACACATTCAGATACAATTCTGGATGCCCTGTAGCGGAACGCTTATTATTTTTTCTCTCATAATGTAATAAATGTAATGCATTCCAAAAGTTCATGTTACATTCCTGATGATTACAGCACCAAGACTACATAAAACAAAAGCCTTGAATATGCAGCAAGAGGATGCGAGAAGCAAAGTGATTTCACTGCACAAACAGTCGCTAATGATGAAACTACATAGTTTCATTGATGCGCTACATTATACAACCAGAAATGGTGGGGGAAAAAAAAATAATCAGATAAACTAACCCTTTCCTCGTTTGTGTGTAACAGTTAGGCCTTTCTAGCTTGGCTTATGAGCAACCGTTGTTGGTTTGTTTCTTACGACTTGATCCTACAGTAACCGTGAAATAAATGTTCTGTGTACAACACAATACCTTCACAAAATTAGCACTTAAAAAAAAAGTAATGAAAGCTTTGCAGTGACATTGCATTTCATTTTAAAAGCCTACATAAAGAGTTCAACTTATCATCCACACGCCCCAACTCTCAATTATACTGGAATAAATTCACTTTTCAGTTGAAATGAATTAGTATTTGATGGGGTTTCACAACCGAAAGCTTCAGATTGGGCTATAGTTGATAAAAAAAAGTTAAGCACACAACCAAAAGAGAACGGTGAAAGAAGACGGGAGACGCACGAGTGCTTGTGCCTCCCGTTCCGTCTTTCATCGTCCTCGTCGGGCTGTGAGCTTGAAGTTTTTGTCATGTCTTACCGACACGCCTGAACTGCCACATTATTGAAGTATAGTTGATGCTATGGCTTGTCAATGCTATTTTTGTGAATGGCAGCAATACAATGACATCATATCTCAATTGGGTTTGTAGTAAAAATGTGTTTCACTTGTTTACATGCTTCCACAGAAGAGCTTTACACTGCCAGCCAGTGCAGCCTAATGTTTCTTTGGCAAACGTGATAACTCTTCTACTTCACGTGTAACTGCTAAAGACTTGTAATAGCTTGTTATTTTCTACTTTTATACTATGCTGCCCTATGTAGTAATTTAAATTTGCATTTGCACAGTTCATCAATATCATGTACAAGGTCAGGTTTGCGTGGCAGCCCATGCCCCACAACTTTATCCAGCTCATGTTAGCACCACACTAGCCAGATGGAAAGCTGCCAAGCATCCCGAGTGCAGCCATCCCAGAATATTTCATGAGAAATGAAGGAATAGAAAATACGCAATTACTGTTCACCACCCCTAACTTCAATGCACACAGCAGTTTTCTGAATGACCCGACTTTCTCAGGAGCACAAGTTTAACAAGAACTTGCTCATCAAGGCTTGTTGCCCAAGCTTGTTCCGAGTTCACTTTGAACGGACGCTCCCTGGTTCAGCAACAAATGCAGCTTTTCTCAAAGTATCAGGCAGCAGATTTAGTAGTAGTTTACCTTGTTGAAAAATTTCACTTGCCAGTCAAAGCAACAACAGCATTATGAAGAGTTTTTTCAAGCTCGAATTCCATTTGCCTGTTCCCAAGACAATGCATGTCGCAATATAACCTCTTGTAGCACCTACCATTGGTGTGCATACTTTGATAACTATCCCAAAGTGAGATATTTAACCACTCAGTGCTATTGGGCGTGGGAGGCGAAACATATATGCTACTAATTGCAGGCTAATCGAAGCTTTAAATTAAATAAGCATCAAATAACTCTTCCGCGCTCAATGTCATCATTGCTATATTTATATTCAACCAAGCTGGTGCAGTCACACATTGTCGATTAGGGTAGCTCAATCACCAACTGTGCAAACAGCAAAGTGTACCACAGACAACATACTACTGATTTATCACTGCAGTAAATCCAGATCCCATGCTCAAACCAAAATAGCAGAAAAGAGAGGGTGCGGGTTAGATTTAGCATACTTTTTATTACACAGAAATAAATAATTTATGTGGAAGCTTTTTCGACAGATCTCTCACAAATGTTTGCAGGCAGGTTAGTTTCGTTAACATCATCCTATCTGGTAAATAGCATTGCCAGACAAATTCATTCATCTCTGCAGTCATTACTAAAAAAAAACACCTTGCACAATGTGCTTCTCTTTATTGGCATGCACCTTAATTTAAATACACATGTGGCCTGAGTTAGTGTCAACGAGTGCAAAAGAGAAACCGTGTGAGATTGTCGTTTCACCAAAGCTACTCTGCAGTGCACCTTTAATTACAAGCACACAGCTGAGGAAAAAGCTGCCCTGAGAATATACTGCCATCGCCAACAACGGAAACATGGACTAGACTTGGGGAAATCAAGCCGTCTACTTTGAGAGACAGTTTGGACGACAGGTACAGGCAACGAAAAGTGTAAAACGGCAGACTGCAAAAAACAGCTAAGCTCTCTCAAAGCACCATTCTTGCAAAATCCTCGAAGGGGGACAATGGCAGAAGTGAAACAGGTTGCAGCAAGTCAACTGAAATGCGGTCAGTGCGATCAAAAGAATTTCACTCTGGAAATGTGGTCTGAGGTTATCTGCAGTGCGAAGTTCTTGGAGCACGTCAATGGGCTGAAGTGTGTCTTTTTTTTCCCCTAATTAAACTGCGCTTCTGGTTCACATTAAAAGGAACAACAATTAAGTGCGACATTGGAGTTTCTCTGCAACCCTTCCAGCACCTTTCTTAATTACATAAAAACCTCCATAACATGCAAAATTTAGTGATGCTAAAGATGACTTCTTGTTGTGCAAGATGTGCACAACCAATTTAATACATACGAGAGCAACAGCTATTCACTGGTGTCATGCTTGGCCCATGCATGAAGTTGGTATAAAAATCTGGTTAATACTATTTGGTTTCATAACAGCATACCATGTTTCCTGGTGTATAAGATTTCTTTTTTGGTTAATTTGTGTCTGTGGATCTTGTGTGACGATGCAACTTGAATTTTTCAGAATATTTTTTTTTTCACAAGTATTGGAAACAATTTGCAATAGCCTTACGACAGCTACAAGCGTCAGACCTTCCTGTTAGCAGCGTAACCGTCATGATAGCGCATGTCAGCTTATAGGACTTGATGTGTAGGCAGCTTGTAATGACATGGCAGTGACAACTGCCTGTGTGGCTTCTTAGATATCATGAGTGAAACAAGAAAATTTTCAAGACTGCATAGTAGCAGGATAAGGTGGCAACGTCCATACGACTTGTCTGTCTTCCGGATGCCATGCCAACTGCATTTCTGGTGCCTCGGTTCTCCTGGTGCACAATTTGCCTGCATCATGTGCAGCTGTATTTGCACTTGAAGAAAATGAGAACCGAGTAAATACGCACAGTTGCAATGTTGTTTTTTAAATAACTTTTTGATTATGTTTTGGAGAAGAATAAATTCGACAACTTTGACAATGAAGAACAAATTTTCCTCTTTTTTACATGCACACAGTGCTAGATTAATTGTTCTTAGTGAAACTGGGTGCTCTAAAACCCCCCCCAAAAAGCTAGTTCCAGTATAGTGCAATGCATGTTGACAACAGCACACATGTGCCTTGCATGGCCGTGGTAGATCGCACTATGCTAAAGCATTCAAATCATGTTGTTTCACTAAATGCAAGAGTTTGTCTCGCGTCTAATAGCATTGACCGAGTAGTGGGTAGTAGCATGTTACAAGACACACATTTTATGTAACAACCTATTCTTTTCAAAAACCTGCTTGTGGGAACGGTGAAACTTATTCCAAGGTGTGAATTGTACACCAGGAAATATGGTAGTTACATTATTTCACAACAATGATTTATCCTAAAGCTAAGAGTCATTGAGGCAAGTTGTGCAAGGGCTTCACAGATTATTCATTGTTGAACTTGCACACATTTGCTGACACAACATATTTTTTTCATTCGCGTTTGCAGCTGTCTCTTGGCTTCATTTGATCACAGTGGTCCAAAGCTGACTAGTTCGGAAATAACTGCAGCAGAAGAAAATTATTTGAGCGTCATGCTAATCTGCAGATGAAAATGATTTTCCAAAGCCCCAGTGTCCTCTGTTTGTGCTTCTTTTTATACTGTTTTCACTCACTGCAATAAACGCAGCGCACCAGCCTTTCAATATATTGAACAACTATCAGGTCCAAGTGGATACTTTGCAAGAGCTACACTCCTATCACAGTAACCCTTATAAAGGTAACAGCTATACCTTCACCTTAAATAATGGCGACATCTGTGCAGAATTCAATGTTTTATTAACATTTTATCAGGTATGAAGGTCACGACATCAAGCAGAGCAAAATTTACAGGAGCAATTTTTAATTTTTATGCAACCAGTACGTGGCACCTGGTGTTGCAGTTAGCTCTAGCAAATTTTAACTTGACCTTTAGACCTGATGAAAAGGAGCCTAAACTGGAAAACTAGCACAGTTGTTTTACTTAAGATAGAAAGATATGCACCGAGATGGAGGTTACTGCAATAGGAGCGTAGCTAAAAAACAGCGTGAAATAAAACTAGGACAAAAAAAGACAACACAGGACAAGCACTGGTCTTTCTTGTCCTGGTTTTATTTCGTGCTGTTTTTTATTTTAGCTACGAGTCAGTATGAACTAGCTCGAGTTGAGAAACTCTTAAAGGGCGTAGATCGATGAGCACAGACACATTGTGCACAAGCTGCCCAAGCCCACTTGTTTTGAATGCAGGTTTGAACGTGAATCCTAAGCTTACGGCAAACAACTGCGGCGCCGCATGCATTTCTATACATCAGAACAATGCAGTCAATAACAAGTGAAGGAAAAGAAAATAAGTACAGTTAAGTGCAGGCACTCCATAGGCTTCTGCAAATGCCATTGTACTCACACTGCATTACTACGGTGCACAAAGTCGTAGCTCCAAAATAAATGCACATTATTTAAAAAAGAAACACAGGAACCGCACTGAAAAATTTGAGGTGGATGCGAGGTACGTTTGACACTTACAAGTTACATGCACGTGAACCTGTGTCAGCAAAAACAGCGTCTGCTTAAAAACTAAGTACGTGGAAAGGAAACAACCCAGTGACTAGAATACATGCTCGTAAACAATCAGGCCTCCAACTTTGCAAATCATCAGGAAATAGCTTCTGAATACTCATGTATAACAGAGACATTCATTCCTATTTTTTCCGTCACATCAACATTCAACAGGGTGACCATTCAACAACAACTCGTACACCTTTCGGATTCTTCATGTGAGGGGCAAAAACAACACAGAAATGCACAACCAAACACAATAACACTGGTCACCTTTGGCCATCTGTTCCACATAGGTTAGGTACGAATGTCAGATACAAACGGAGCAAAATGTCACTGAAAGCCAAAGCGTGACAGCATGGCTTACTCATTGCACGGTTCATCTTTGATGTGGTCTCTCTCCGGTTCTGCCATAGGCTCTGTGTAAGTGAAGATATTTGGCATCGGACTGTACAGAAGATACACTGGAAGCATCAGAAACGGACACGTGCCCGTTCCCAGTCCCATGCCCGCCTCGTGCGTTGAAAGTCGTATCATTTGCTCTCGCCAGCAATCAATTGCCTATGGTCAACCGACTTCATCGTGTTTCTAATTTGTGACAGGCACCAGGGGCGCAAAGGAGTGCCCACGTAAACTGCCCACACTTGGCAATTGTGCACTTTCCACTTGGGAAAGTACATCATTACACACTGCGAGTCAGCTAGACACAAAAAATGCAGTGCAGCATTAATTGGCACCAAAGCATCGTGCAGACAGAGGATGATTCCGACGAAGAGGTGGCAAGCAGTCGCACGACTACAGACAGGCCCTGCTCTCTTCTGGTAGATTCGACGAGTTCCCACCGTGCTTTTTCGACTCGACTTGCGGCAATGCGGAGGCCTCTCAACAATAGAGAAGAAGCATGCCCTAGCTGACCATTCGGCCACTCCCAGAGCAATTGGAAAGTCACATGATTGGAGTCCTATCGGATCTCTGCAGCACTCCCTGTGCGGAGGTGAAGAGTGCTCTGAACGTTTCAAGCACTTGATTTTGACCAACCGAACGCAAAGTGCACGGCCAAAGCCCTCCAAAGTGCTTGAAAGAGACCAATCAAATGTACCATTAAGGATCGTAAAGACTAGGTTATTAGTGGACGCTCTGTAAGTGCACGTTTCCTTGTACACTGCTGTCACTGCTCCTCGCAGCAAGTGCAATCTGTCTGGTACACAAAAACTCATCTGAATTCAGATGCCTAATGAAGAGCTAGTCTTAAGTACTCTCACTTCTCTCAGTTACTACGCTTTTCCAGCACACTGGCCAACTCGGATTAAAATTCGGTGCTTAAGCATTTAAGTGAGGGCAGTTCCGAGTCTTCTAATAAGAATGCCCTGAACTGCATCTTGCGCATGCATGTGCAAAATGTGACGGAATTGCTTAAATGTGTCCAAGCAGTCACCGACCGGTTTCTGCATGTTTAATACAATCTACATCAAGAAAACTTAACTAAAGGAGAAGAACAAGACCCTGCCATGGTGTCCTGAAAAACAAAAATACTGCAGAAACACAACGATGGGGAACAAGTAGAAAATGTTAAAACGGCTCCACTCCTTGTGCTGTCACTAGAAACATACAAAGACTGTATGGAACAATCGGGCAGGTCTCAAAATAAATAACAGCGGGTTTATATGAACGGCCACTAACGCCAAACAATATACATCTTCAAAATGTGTCACCTTCTTTCTCTGTCTTGACATTGATGTGTCAGCACATCAACATCGAGCAGCCATGTTTCAACAACTAGACTGCTTGTCTACAGGAAGAGTGTGCTCAATAACAACATCAAATCAATAGCCATTACTATGGCACCCTTTGTCTGAAATGCAGAGTTCCTGCAGATTGAAACAAGCCCTCGATCTGTCCAGGAAAGTTGACAAAGTAAAAGGTCTCACTTCCACGAAGACCTAGAGTGACCCGACACCCCCTGCAGAAGACAGTTTGCCACTGAAAATTTTCCCCACGACTGCGGTCTGTTTTGCCACGGAAAAATGGCAACATCACTTGGTTATTGCAAGATTCTGAAGCCATGATTTTCATATTAGAGCACAGATTTTTCACCGACTGACTTTGCAGGAAGACAAATGTGCAGCTGAGATCCGCACAGCAGCTCTCTCTAACTTATATCATACAATGAGAAATAATAAAAAAAACACTGTAACAATGTTAGCTAAACTTTCCTTTCAGCTCGCTCTGCAGGGAATTCCCCTTCGTTACAACAAAGTCATGCAATCACGCGCAATTGCATCGAACGTGAAAACGAAATCAAAAGGCCAATCACTGCGTTTCGGTTATGGTAACCTTGGTTACTAATGAGAGCACAACGTCATGTGCTTCCTGCGAGAGCCATTTAAATCCATGACAGGCTGTGTCATTGTGACTAACCGCAACAACGTGTGTAGCTCACTTGCAGTGTGGAAAACATGGGACAACTTGAAGGAAAGGTTTCACGTGTGCACTTTGGCCAAGCCCCAGTTTCCGGGCGTCGCTCACAGGCGGCGCCCGAATCGCATTCCTTGCTCCTCGTGTCATGGCAGCGGCAGCAGTTAGCAGTCAGGGAAGCGCCCCGCTTATTTGGCAGGCGTCACACGAAGCACTCCAGCTTGGCACACAGCTTGTACTCCAGCTCGGCTGTGTTGTACAGCTCCAGGCCCTGAGCAACAGCACAACCAATGCGCCACATTCAAGTTGCTGCCAGGTTTATTTATTAATGCGCCGAATTATGTAGGAAGCTCTCGGCAAAGTCCCGCAAGGTCATTTTCAATTTTTTTGTTCGCCTTAAAACATTAATTTTCTGCTAATATATCCAGCAAAATAATGCTACAATCTTAAACTAGACCTAATAATGTCTATATTACTGAAACATCATTCAGGATATGCAGATATATGCAGTAGTTAATTAACAAATTTTAAAACAAAACTGAATTTCTTGGTTTTGTGAGGAGTGTGAAATGATAAGCTAACTTATAATCTTAAAAATAGCCCATCTGTGTTATTCATGTAGTAAAGGTTCATTTAAGGTGATTCACGTGACCATACGATAATTTGGGGGTCCCAGTTTCTCTGGGCACAAAGGCCACATCACCCGCAACAAAGTCCGAAGCTCAGATCCCTGCAAGTGCTAGAGGCACAGCTGCTGCACCACATGTGCACACCTGGCGGGGAGGCTCAGTGGTGCAATGATTGGACAACGGGCGCGCCTATCCACAGCTGCTTCTGCTCTCGTGAGGACTGCAAACGTGCCTCGACCAAAGAAGGTGGGCGTTGCTACTGCGTCCTGCACCAGAACAGCCAGGGATAAACAATGCTACCCTAATGTAATTGAAAAAGCGATGCCCCCCCAAGAATGTTTAGCTCGTAAATGAGCAATTAAGGAGCCGCTATATGAAGCTTCGCACCACAATAATTCCCCTTAAGGGAGTTTCAGCAGTATCTTTATTTATTTATTTAATTGGGATATCCTCAGGGCCAAATCTACTAGAACTAACCTTGGGAGCGTTAGCCAGTGCCACCACTCACAAGCCTCTGCTGCCAAGGCTTCTAGTAGATAGTAGTTCTAGTAGATAAACATAAATACCCCAGAAAGTGGATGGGAAAACGGCGCCACAGTAGCTCAATTACTAAGAGCATCGCACACGTAACGTGAAGACGTGGGTTCGTGCCCCATCCATGGCCAGTTCCTTTATAGCGAAGCTCTTTAAGCCAGCCGTAATGTGTGGTTCGTGCTTCGGATCAAGAAACTGCCACGTCGTAGCCATGGCAACCAGAAGGGCGGCGCAGCACATGTGCACGCGGTCTCCTCCTCGCCAGCTCCCTCCCTTCCCGACCCCCACCTCTCTTCTCGCCAGCGCGCTAAGCCAGGAGAGAGAAAAAAAAAAGGCGGAAGCTTGCACTAGGCCGCGCAAAGCTCAAGACCACGGTGTAATACTCTTTAGGTGAGGACACTGGTGAGACGTGATTGACCAGATAATGTAGCAACGGTGCGCATCCGTCGGCCCGGTGACGGCAGCGGATACCTATCGGCGGGAAGACACAACTTCAGTTAAAACGAAGGCGAGAGCTTGCGAGGGCAAGGTACGCTCGGATACTACAAGCAGCCAGAGAACAGCAACTGCAAGCGGCGTCACGGCGCTGTATCCGCATCGTCAAGGTGATGCCCTCTCCCCCACGCTGTCCCCTTACCATGGTGACCTACTGTCGCGCGTCCCTCAATCATTTCGGATTTCCTACCAAGCACCAGAAGCCAAGAAGTGTATCTTACACCGTGCTCAAGACACAGCGAAGCTGGCCGATTGATTGCATCTCTTGGTTGTAGCTAGGTTGAACTTGGCTATGTCGAGGTTTAAACTTGGTTGTACAGTTAAACCTGGATATAACGAAATTGACAAATTCCCGAAAAACTTCGTTATAAAGAGGATTTCGTTATATGCAGGTTCAGCCCGAAAATTCGAAAAATAAACATTTACCGTATTTACTCGATTCTAACGCGCACCCGTTTTCCGTTTTCGTCGAAGCACTCATCCTCGGAATGTCACACCAGGTACCGGATGCGTGGACGCGTGTCGTTTCGCACGAGCGCGAGGCATCGGAAACGAAGAGCGAGCGTCACGATGGCGTCGTAGCGTAGTATAGTGTTACAGTAGAACCTCGCTGCTACGTTCCCAGGGGGCTGCGTTTTCCCAGCTGTTACGTCGTTTTTGACCGGTCCCGGCACAGCTCCCTTAGAACTCAATGCATTGGTAACCCCGCTGTTGTGTCGCAACTGTGGGACCGTTCCCGCATCATACGTTGCGAACTGCCACCCCGCGCCGGCCCGAGCGGCCATTTGGACTTTTCATGTCGCTTGGCTTGGTGGCTTGACGATGGCATTGGCCGCCCAAAGTGCCGGGGGCGACAACTATGACGTATTTTCGGTTTCCGCCAGCAAAAGTATGGCCCTTGAGATCCGTATTTGCTATATAAAGATGGCGTCCATGACGCGTTGTGGCCCTAAAATTGGTTTTGGCTCATAGATATTCCGCATATAAGGGTACGGCCACGCTAGCGGCAAAAAACGCGCACGTCAAGTTGCCGCGCGTCAGCGCCTTGCCGCGAGGCCACCGTTGCACGCGCGTCTCGCCGCGCACGGCAGCGTGATAAGATCTCCCGCGCTCTCTGAACGGGCGAGCAACACCACGAGCGCTCGTTGTTTCATGCGAGAGACGACGATTGTCGATTGAAAACCCGGCGCGGACCGGCGGCGTTCCGGTTGTGATGGCTCCGTGACGTCACCCTTGTCGCTCTTGATTGGTTCTTCATCTCGTGGCATGCGGCATTTGCCGCAGAACCCATCTCACGCGGCACGCCGCAAGACCCCCGTTTCCTGCCGCTTTTGCCGCGCGTTTCTGACGCGCGTTTTCGCTGCGTGTTTTTGCCGCTAGCGTGGCCGTACCCTAAAGTCCAAGGGTGATAACGCAGTAGCCGCGCGCCGTATGCTGTATGTGCGAGTGAAAACGTGCGAGGGGAGCCGACGACCGCGTCTAAATCTCGTGCGCGCAAGAAAAGCAGGGAGGAAGCGCGCCTTCTTCCATTGCGCTCGAGGCACCGGCGAGGGAGCGAGGGAGGAGGGATAGCGGGGCGGCGTGCGGTCGCGCAGGCCGTATCTTGAAAGCGATCTGCGTTGGGGCAGAGTCTAGCAGTGTAGGTGCGTCGGCGGCTCGTAGCTTTCTGCGTGTTCTCGGCGCTCAGTTTGTGTTGAAGCGATAGGCAACAGCACGAAGGTCACTTCGCTCGCTTCTCCAGCGGCACTTCCACACGCCGCCGGCGTTTGATAGCGCGTGTCCGCGCTCATCGAGTCTGATGTGCCACAGCGTGTACCAGCGCGTCGGCAACATCAGCTGGAAAAGGTGAGAGTGCCGGCTTGGCGGGCTAGGCCAGCTGCAGGATCAGATTTGAATGAAGGGAGGGGGAAAGGTCACGCCCGCGGCGGCAAGATCGCCGGGTCGAGGGATGCAGGCCCGCCTCGCACACGCACGCACGCACGCACACGTGCGCTCGCTTCGCATTCCATCGCGGCGGAGAAGGTGCTTCCGGTTGCTGCTCGAGCAAAAATGACAAAATTTGGGGCAAAATCTCTAGGTGGTCGAAAGGGAAAATTCATTATATCGAGGGGGTCTCCCGCTGCCACTTCGTTACGTAGAGGTTTCAAATACATGTGCTTCTATGGAGTAACGGCGGGGAATCGAAAAACTTCGTTATATCCAGGAATTCGTTATATGGAGGTTCGTTATAAGCAGGTTTAACTGTAGCAAGGCCTATACTCGTGTACGTCATCTGTGCTAGTACTGGAAAGGTGTGCGGCAGTAGCGTGACGGTGCTGGGGAGCATGACGTCATACCAGCTGTGGCGGCGGCGATATGGCGTTATGGCGCAGCGCACCTTTCCAGTACTACCGCAGCCTTTCCAGTACTAGCACAGATGACGTACACGAATATAGGCCTAGCTACAACACAGTTTAAACCTCGACATAGCCAAGTTCAACCTAGCTACAACCAAGTGACGCAATCAATCGGCCAGCTTCGCTGTGTTTTGAGCTTTGCGCGGCCTAGTGCAAGCTTTCGCCTATTATTGCGATAGCAATTACAGTATAGACCGCTTATAACGTAAGTCGCCGAAGTCGCGAATATCTGCACTATAAGCGGTACCGCACTATAACCAAAACAACGTTGTTTTTAAAGCCCTGCACGTATGCAAAATATGTAGACCAAGCATGTAGACATGCTTTGTACTATCGCGCGCACATTGCGATTACGTTTTCAGCAGTGATCTGGCGAAAACATAATCGCGATGTAGCCGGTGCTCTTCAAGTTCGGCAGCTTTGCACCGAGTCAAAACGAAACAACTGTTTGCCGCAACCGCTACGGAAAAAACCGTGACTGCTATCGACGCGATTATGAACGGCGACTTTGCGGTGCTGAAGGCACGCGCCTGACGCACGCACCAAGTCTGGACGAATTAACTACCATTCGCTGCAACAACGGCAGTTGAAACCGCGGTCGCTATTGTGGGGTCTCACACATGCTCTTGGGACAAAGGAACGACAACACAGTAGTGCAAACAATCAAAAGGGCATTTATTGCACCTTTCATACACTAATACACACTAGCCGAATTACAACCAATAGAACATTCACACGGGTGCGCGCCAAATCAAGGAAGTCCGACTCCCCGTGACCCGATAGCGAGCGAATACATTCGCCCCATGCTATGACACCATCGCCTAGTCGTTCACGTGTACGGTCACGCGAACGGTGGCGCGTTCGAACGATCCGTGTTCGTCCACACCGGTGCCCCGCTCCGAGCGACGCGAGACGTCTCGCGAAGCGTGGATCAGCGCACGCGCGGGACGTCCGCGTCGCTCACTGATCCCAACCCAAAGAGAAAGCGCATTAGACCTTTCTCTCCCAAGTCACCCCACCGTTCGGCGGCGTTAGCATCGCGACACTCGCGCCATCTCCCGCAATGCACCGCAACCACCATGACCGCCGCCGGGCTTAGCCGCGCGGAGAAGCCGGACTACAGGAGACATGCGGGGAAAACAACATCAGGGGACGCGTGAGAGTCGCGCATCCCCAAACTATCTATGCGATCATCGATGGCAACTACGCAGTCTCCCGCAGTCGGCGAGTTTGGACGCTCCCTTTCCGTTCCGCCATGGCCAGGACCTGGTGATCATGCGGCGTGCCTGACCCGTGACCTGCTGTACGTGGCTGCTTCTCTCCATGGTTGGATACGGCGCGGGTCCTTGAGGATTCAAGCCAGGTGTCCAGCGGTTTGGTGAGAGACCATCGTAGATTTTTTTCTTTTTTCTTTTCTTCTGTTTAGTCGAGGTTTTTAGCATTGCAGCTAGCCTGTTATAGCTTAACTTCAGCTAGGCACGGCCGCCACGTGGTTTTCACCGCGATGGTGGCCCCTTCACGGCTTTGGCCGTTTTTGTTCTTTGGTCGGGTGCCGAAAGGAGCGACCAATGTGGACGTGTGTAAAGCGCTCGTGCAGCGCGTTTCGTTGTCGGAGCTGAAGTCTGTGCAGGATTTTGGCGCCGGCCGGTTCGAGGTTACGTTCAAGACTAAGGCTGCGGTCGATCGCTTCTCAGCCGATCCCGCTTTGAAGGTTCGTGATGTGTTGATTCAGTTTGAGTATCGTGGTGTACGGACGAAGGTGGTCAGGGTTTTTGGCTACCCCTCGGACTTGCCAGACCAAGCTCTCTCAGAAGGGCTACAGGTTTTTGGAAAGGTCCTAGGGATCTCCGAAGAGTGTGTGCCGGGTTTTGCTAGCGTCGGTACAGGCAACCGGCGCATTCGGATGGAGATGGTGCAGCCCGTCCCTAACCTTCTCCGTGTTGGTGATAAGGTAGTGCAGTGCGAGTACGAGGGTGTTGCACGGTTGTGTCATAGGTGCAACTTAGAGGGTCACCACGCGGTCGTGTGTGAGACGCCGAAGTGCGCACGCTGCGAGCAGTTCGGTCACGAGAACTGCCACATGGCGTGCGTACGATGTGGCGGGGATCACGTGATCTCGTCGTGCCCTGTCCGCACCTACTCGTCAGTTGCCTCGGGCTCCGAGCCGCAGCCATCTGCGACAGAGCCGGAGGTTTCTTCGGTGTTAGGTGTGTTAGGTAGCCCCACAGTTGCGACGGAAAACAGAGACAGCCAGAGCTCCTTGATCGAGGGAGACACTGCCGGAGTCGATGCAGATTCCACGGCTGCCGATGCGCTCACTTCCCTGTCTGCCGCGGCGACGAGCGGAGGGGGAGGTAGCGAGGAGGTGGTCGCGGCTCCCGTAGTTGCCCCCGCGGCAGCGGCCGAACTCTCTGGTGAGCCGGAACCGCTTGCTAGCACGAGCACGGAGGCCCCTTTCATTGAGGTGCCCTGTAAGAAACGGAAGAAAACCCGTAGCAAGCGCTCTGGATCGGCGGGCAGGGAGGCGGCCTCACGGCGGTCGTCTTCGGACTCGGAAGGTGCTGGCTCCCATAGCTCAGAGCCTGGTCTTCCTACACCCAAAAAACGCATGGCTGTGGTGGCCTCAGAATCAGAGTCAGAAATGGAGGACTCTTCAGACAGACTCCTTGTGAACACTGTAAGGGCTTCGATTGCGACTGTTCAATTATATCAGATAATTCGTATGAATCAACAACGGCCGCGGGGTCTCCATTCGAGGAGACTCTCGCTTAGGCAGTTGTACCATCGGATTATTTCGGCTAGTATTACCCAGTACTAGCCTTTCCCTTTTACCTTAGCTTTCTTGTTTTTTCTCTAGCTCTCTTTAGTCTTTTGCTAAATTTTTCCTCCAACCAATATGGCTTTCTCCCTAAAACTAGCTACCTTTAACTGTAGAGGCTTGTCTCGAAATTCAAAACGGTTCGCGATAGTCAACTTAGCTAGGATCCGCAAATGTAGATATTCTTGTACTTCAGGAAACCTATGTCCACAGGTTAGGTCAGATCAGCCACTTTAACAGGACTTTTGGCACGAGGTCTTTCTGGAGTTCTGGCGGGTCGGGCTGCCGAGGCACGGCCATCATATTCATGCCGAACTTCAAAGGCCTGGTTGTACGCCATGCCAGGGATGCCGAGGGCTGCATTCTGTCAGTGGATCTTGATTCTGGCATTCGAATTGTTAATGTTTATGCTCCAAACAAAGATAAAGATCAAAAAGAGTTTTTTGCTGCATTGGATCCCTACTTAGTGGGCCCTTCTCGGCTTATTCTTGTGGGCGACTTCAATTGTGTGTTAGAGCAGGTAGATCGTGTAACTAAAAGAGGTACTCCCAAATTCAGGGATAGGGCTGGAGATATTGTACTACGAGGGCTCGTTGATGAGCTGGGACTGATTGATGCTTGGCGCAAGTTTCGCCCTGCCGGGTCAGGAATGACTTGGAGAGGGCGGGGAGTGAAGAGCCGCATCGATCGGTTTTATGTCTCGTCATCACTGGCTCCCAGTATGCATTCCTCCGACGTAATTCGTTCTGCTCTTAGTGACCACTGCTTCCTGACACTGCGGTTTGCCGACTCAAGCTTAGTGCCGCAGGGGAAGAGACCGTGGCGTCTAAACTCACGGCTTCTTAGAGACAGGCAGGCAACCGGAGAGGTATCGTCCATTCTGTTTCGCTCGCTGCACAGCAGAGCGAATCTAGAAGGTAGAGAATGGGACGAAGTGAAGGTCAGTGTCCGTGAGTGCTTCAGGTCTTGGGGCAGGCGTCGAGCGCGGGAGGAGCGCGAGGAGATTAAAATCGTCTTTGACGCCATCCTTCTGCTCTCGAAGCCACTGTCTTGTGGGCCTGGGGTTGGTCCGGCGCTGGCCTCACTCTGAAAGGAACTTTGGATTCTCCTACAGCGACGCTGGGATAGCTTGAGAGCTATAACCCAAGTGGAGCGGTGGGAAATGGAAGCGTGGTGCAGCAGAAACATTCTCCGCAGACATCTTTCAAGGAAGAGCACAACTCTCTCTTCCGTAGTAGATCCAATTGATGGTAGCTTAGTCGACTCACCAGTAGGAGTGCTTGCACTGGCGAGGCAGTTTTACATGAACCTTTATGCTGAGCCAGCTGCCACTCCAGCTGTTTTTCCATTCGTTCCACCAACTGAACCGCCGGAAGTTGGTGACACAGCCATAGTTAAAGACGAGCTCTTTGCAGCATTGAAGTCTATGAAGCACAATCGCAGTCCAGGATCCGATGGTTTGACAGTTGAATTTTATGTGAAGTTTTGGAGACTGTTAGGGAAGCCTTTTACATGATTGGTGAACAGGCTGCTTAGTGAAGGGACTTTGTCAGCGTCTCAAAGAGAGGGGCTAATCACTCTCCTGTGCAAGGATGAGTCGAGAAGCACCGATCTAAGAGCCTGGCGGCCCATCACACTTCTGAACTGCGATTCCAAGCTCATAGCAAAGTGTCTGTGTATGCGACTTACTCCAGTTCTCAACACTGTTTTGGGTCCATACCAGGCATGCTGCGTTCAGGGACGTTCCACTCAGCTTCACGGTTTAGCGGTTAGAGACCTTCTCCTGTGGGCAAATAACAGAAAACTTCCGGGTATTTTCTGCTTCTTTGATCAGGAGAAGGCTTTTGATATCATTAGCCACAGGTACCTTTTTTGGGTTTTGAAGGAGGCCGGCTTTAGCGTGGGTTTTCAGCGTATGGTCCAAGCTTTGTACTCTCGACCGACTTCTGCTGTTCTAATATGAGATCGCGTCTCGGAGGCTTTCGTTGTAGGTCGTGGTGTACGGCAGGGGGATCCTGCTCTAACCTGCTCTCTACGTACTCGCAATCAAACCCCTTCTGCAGAGGCTATCCTGTGACAGTAGAATTGGCAAGTTCCTACTTCCACCAGGGTCCCCTCCAGTTGCACTCTTCGCCTATGCAGACGACTTGTCTATTGTTGTCCCGGACGAGGCATCAGTATGCACCGTTTTGGACGTCATGGACAGTTACTGCAGGGCGAACGGTGCGAGGTTGAATAGGTCGAAAAGTGCAGCCATGTACTTAAATTCCACTCCGTCCAGCCCGCAGCCCGTTCATGGTCTACCCGTGAAAATGCGGTTGCGAATTCTCAGTTTCCATTTCGATCCAGACGGTCTGTCTTCTGAAAACTGGCAGCAAGCTAAAGAGAAGCTTGAAACCAGGATTCAGGAGTTCAGCGTGTTGTCGTGTCCATTGACAGCTAGAGCGAACATTCTTAGGTCTCTTCTTTTTTCTTTTCTCACGTATGTAGCATGTGTGTCCCTTGTTCCAACCCGAACCAAGCTTATCTTGGAGAGGGTTCTCTTTCGGTTTCTTTGGAAAGGGACAACTGGTTGTGTAGCTAGGCAGGTGCTTAAGCTGCCCAAGGATAACGGAGGACTCGGAATTCCCGACTTGGGCATCGTAGCCACTGCACTACACGTCAGGTGGACCCAGGTTGCCCTTAGCTCAGATATGCTCCTGACTCGAAGCTTTACCTCCTTCTTCCTTAGCACTAGACTCCGTTTGTTTTCCCAGAGCACATTCTTTCACTGTGTACCTTGCTCAGGAACCCCGCTCCCATTCTATGCGACGGCTGCCAATTCATTGGCACGCCTTCGCAAGGTCCATTCCGACATCGATGTAATTTCTACTCCGCTCCAAGAATTAGTTGATATCCTTACCCCCGGTCTCCCCCCGCATTGCCAAAGGTATGACCTGTCTTTTCACAGGCCAAGTTGGAAGCTCATTACGGCAGGCTTCCTTGACGCCTGGCGAGCTACATTCATGTACCGCCTGGCGCGAGGATGTTTGCCGATTAGCTTCCGACCCTTCACAGCCATCCCGGCTCGTGGAGTGTGCCCCTTTTGTGGCGGTCGAGAGGATACAGTTCACATCTTTTCGCAGTGTTTACTTTCTGCTGCTCTCCTCCAACGGATAGCTAGTTTGTTTAGTCTCCCAGGCGTTCCATTTCAGACAGTTCGTTTCTTGCACCCTTTGCCTAGCCAGGAGATCAACCAGTTCGTGCTTCTTTTTGTCGAGTGCTCATACCAAGTTTGGTTAGCACGCTGTGATGCGGTTTTCGGGGGAGGGGCGCCGGGTCTTCACGAAGTGCTTGGAAAAGCACGGAAGGAAGTCTGGTTCCATCTCCCCCGGGAACGGCATCACCTAGGCGAGAAGAAGTTTCTCGAAGCGTGGGCTCGCCCTGCTGTGATTTTTGATGAGTCAGGTGGAAAGCTTTCCATTAAGTTGTGATGCAGGCTTCTAAGGTCACTCGACTGGACAGCATGCGCCCGTCGATCCACGTGTTTCCGTTCGCCTCAGTGGAACACAGAGTTGGAACCGGTGCTGGCGCAACAGAGTGCGCTGCGCGCGGACGGCTTCTGTTGTCTTCATGGTTGTTTGCCTTGACACCTTTTCCGTCGAGGCAATCCAGGGATCTGATGGGCTCGTGTCCCTGACAACCGACATGGCTGTTTGTGTGAAGCGCGAAATAGCACGGTGCAGTAGCGCACCCAGGATCTCTGCCAGGGGGGGCGGGGTTGACAGTTTGCCAATACCATCCAAACAGCGCTAATTTCAATTTCTTCGCGGGAAATTGTCAACAAATTCGCTTTTTGCGAGTGTGCAGACGATTGCGCGTCTTACATCTTAGTTGCAGTACTCAAATGCGTAAGGAAAGAAAAGGGGTTGAACAAAAGAGGGGGGGTTAAGTCAGCCTCAGGGGGGGGGGGGTTACAACCCCCGAATCCCCCCCCGTCGGTGCGCCACTGGCACGGTGTGTGCCGCTCCACAGTGGCCCCCTTGTCCGGGAAGGACCGTTGGCCCAAACCAAAGCCCCCCCCACCCAGTCAGCCCGGGTAGGGGGGGGGGGGGGGTGCCGGGGTCAATGTACCGAATGATGCTGGGTTGATGAGTACATGTACGCTCTAGGGCATGGTACCTACGGGTGCCAAGTCCCCTTCCCATCTGACAACGGCACGCAGTCTTTTAGGCACGCGGCCGCCGCGCGTACCGAGTAAAAACCAAACTACTGTTCGCCACAACCGAGGCGGAGAAAACCGTGGCCACTGTAGCCGCGGCCGCTATCGACGCGATCGTGGATGACGACTACGCAGTTACGAAAGCCCGCGGCCAACGTGGTGTTATGAGCAGCGGTAAACGCAAGAATACAGGCTTTAAAGACACAAATAGACTCGAAGCGTTCCGGCGTTGCTGTCATTCACGTACGATTTCAACTGATGGCTGTGGCGATGCGGACTCCGCCGCTTTGTTTCGGTTGGACGCTAGCGCCATTCTTGCTCTTTTGCGTGGCACATTTGCGGCGCTCCGCGCTCACCGAGCTACGAAAGTAGTCCGAATTAACCGATGTGCAGCCAAATAAGTCCGAATTAACGAGAGTGTGGTTGCATTGAATAATGCATACGCCGGCCGGGAGCACGCACCTCGTTGAGAAGCGTGCTCGCTACCGCCCTTGTCGGCGAGATTTTCCCGCGGAAGCCGCATTATAACCGGTATTTCGTCTCACGCGGCTGCACTGTAAGCGGTATGCGTATACATGGAGCTCTATGGGAGGGCAAACGGGAGTCGGAAAAGGCCACGTTGTAGCCAGTTCTGCACTATAAATGGTTACATTATAAGTGGTCTATACTGTAAATGCTTTTTACGTGCGTGTGCCTGAGTGAGTTCAGCTCTGACTCTTTAATTTAGCTAGTTTTAATTGTGTTTCGATGATACGAATTTCGGCTAATACGAATATTTTTCGTGACCCCGTGAGGTTCGTATCATCGAGATTTCACTGTATATGTACAGTATATATATATACATATAAGAACAAGAACAAAGAAACCCGAGGGGCCCAATTTTTATTAGTCATATCATAAGAAGCCCACAAACAATGACATCAATGACAGAATAGGGGCAATTACTTCTGGTTCTTAACTGAATTAAAGAAATGATAAATAAATGCAAATGAAAGTGAATAAAAGAACAACTGGCCGCAGGTTGGTTTTTCATCCACTTTCATTTCCATTTAGTTGTAATTTCTTTAACAGAGCCTTCACGTAGCTAGCAGGATAATCTGGGAGCTGGTACAGTGCACTCACATTGTCGATTTCGCGCTGCAGATCGTGCAGCTGCTTCTCGTGGACCTTCTTGAGGCGCTCGCGTTCCTTGCTCTGCTTCAGTGCCGCTGACTTGCGCTCCTCGATGAACTTCTTGGTGTTGTTGCTGTTCTTCTCACGCAACCGCCTGCGGAGGCACACGCAAGAGAAGGCACGTGAGAACACAAACGTGCACTGCCTCTGAAAGGAAGAGAGAGCCATGAATGGGCCTTTTCTGTTGCCGCCACTGTTTCTTATTGCTTTTAGAATAGCATCACCTGTTTTGCTAGAGCGAAAAATAAATAAATGAGTACCGCAACAAGAGGGTGGCAATTCTACTTTTGCACGAGGGAATGCAACACATCAACCCTTTGACGGTTTTTGACGCACATGTAAAGCACCAATCTTATGTTTGATATTTCGGGCTTATTTGACACTTTTTGTTGAGAGGTGCTGCCATCTCTATGAAGTCGCCCAAAGTCATTCGAAATTGTGTTTCCGCTCATCGGTGCATACAACTCGACTTGTTAAATTCCGAGCGTTCGATCACGTGATTGTGCGCACATCGTCTACTACCTCCAAGGCGTCCACGGAGGAAATGCTACTGCTTCTTACGGCCGCCTTTATCCCATTTCAAGAAGCTGGTGGAGCTAAAATTCAGAGATACTAGGGTGCGATCTTGTACGCGTTCCAAAATGGAACGGAGGCGGTCTGTTCCATCGAGCCGCACACGATTGGTCAATTTGATCGTCAAGGTTCAAATTGGCCAATCATGTGCGGCTGGATGGAACGGACCGCCTCCGTTCCATTTTGGAACGCGTACAAGATTGCACCCCTAATCAGTTTTCTTTTTTTTTTTTTGTTCATGTATGCCCGTACACTGGGCGTGCAGTCCTGATGTCGGTGTGGCCGCGCATGTTGCCTCTCCTCGCAGCGACTGCTCAAGCGTTTCTTCTTCTGACTTGTTTATGACGTGTTTCTTCTTTTGATAAAAGTGTTTTTGGGGTAACAAATTCATAGCCATAAGTTTTGCTAGACATTTTGCTCAATCTCTTACTGTATAGCGTATTTGTGTGTATACCGTTGGTGCGAGTAAAGTGCTTTTGAGACAAAATATTGCTTGTCTCATATGAATACGGGACAAGAGAACAGCAGGCAGCGTGTCTCAACCAGAACAGCTCAGGCAATCTCGAGCTCGCGCCTCCCGGACGACTGGCGATGAGGCTGCAGCGCCGGGCATTCGTCTTCACTACACTTACAATAAGTTTTTGCTGTATTCGTGAGTTTTCAATCATTTGCTACTACTGGAAACTACAATGAAAAAAAAAAAAACTGAGCACAGGGGCACGGTTTCTGTGAAAAAAATTTGAACCTCAAAGGTTTAAGGAATAATGTTACGTGTCCAGGCATCGACTGCCGCACCTGCAAGTGCAGCTTCCCGGGCAGGCCCAACCGCGCGCCACGGACGCGTGCCTGGAAGCACCATGATGATAGCAGCGTGCCCCAACAATTTACGGTCACCAATTTACGGTCACCATAATACTCAACCCAAACAAGCCGTGTCTTTTTGCTTCTCCTGTGGTGGTGCAGGAGATTTCTGGTTGGGGTGCCTTGAATGTACTAGCTTAATGCGCCTTTCTTCCAGCGCATTCAATTTTTGCACCTTGTGGCCTGCATTTGTTAAAGTTAAGCCGTTACAGATGTGTCTCCACTGTTCGGATTAAGTCTGTCGATTGCTGTACAGCACAACTCTATGGTGCATGCTTTAAAGAGAATACTATGCTTTCTGCACTATCACCGACGTTCTGGTGCATGTGAAGGCCTCACTCACTGCACAGGGGGGTACCGTATATTGTGCACTTATGACCCATCAAGGCTTCTGTTCCGAGTTAAATAAAAATGAATGTGATGATACCATGGGTACCACTTTGTGGTACCACAAAGCACCACTTATAGGATGTCAACTGCTTTTGTTTGTGTGGTTTCATCCTGGTACAGCTGATGTAGGCAACACACAAGGAAATCTCTCTTGGTCGTACCACGCAATCAGCATAACCGCACGCTTGGCTACCTTTGCCGCAACTTACGCCTAGCACCATCGCCTGTAAAATTATTAGCTTATAATACTCTACTCAGACCAAAACTAGAATATGCATGCGCCACATGGGACCCTAATCAATTTAATGTGATAAGAACACTAGAACCTGTTCAAAACCATGCTACTACGTTTATCCTCTCCGACTATGCTACAATAGCAGCATCACAGAACTAAAACACCCTATTAGTCTTCCCAGCCATGCACTTCATCACAATGTCACTCGACTCTGTCTCTTTCACAAATTTTATCACGCATCTCTTCGTCCATCTGCAGTCACGCCAGCTTATCGCAATTCTAGCCAACTCAACCACGATAAAGCCACACACTTGCCCTTAAACCCGGACCACAGCTCATCGATCTTTTTTTCGTGTGCACCTCGAAACACTGGAACGGTCTTCCTGCCGACCCCATACACCACCCCAGCTACATCCACATCAAAGAAGATATTGTACACCTTCTGCTATGTTAAACTGCTGCCCACCACTAATGTAAAATTCCTTAACAGCGGCCTTTAAGGTATTGTAAATCAAATATATAGCTATGCAAGGAAACAAGGAAACAAAGGCAGAGAGCATTAAGCTGTTGCAAAATGGTGCAAATTGTACATGCCAGAACCAACGCCACAGATAGTTTTAACACACCTTGTAAACTTCTCACACCACTCTACATACCAAAAGACAAAATAAAGAGCAGCGAGTTCAATTTTAGAGCAGCTTTGCATAAACATATCTACAGGGTTTAGTTGACATGACTGGCAAGACAAGTACAAACACCACCTTGTCACAAAAAGTAAAAGGGAGGATATTTGGGTAAGTTGGTTATCACATTTACAAAAAGTGCAAAAATGCAGTACAAAAATGTGCAAGCATTGAAAACTCGCATGCACAATGAAATGATAGCCAGCAGCGCTTCTGATGCTAGCTAGCTTGCCTACAAGATGCATGCGCTCTTGCAGCATGCCAAGAGTGTGACTACAGCTCAGCATCTCACAGATTTCAACACAACAATAATCAGACTGGATTATCATTTGCCCAGGTTGGATATTGTCGTGTTGCAACGGCGAAGAATTAAACACTGCCAAAGTATGGGTTAATAATCTAACTCTTTATTGGGCGAACTTGTGCCCAGAAAGACAAGCTCAGTCATTGGTCATCGAATCAACTTCATTGGTCAAATCCCGTCCACCATTTAAACATGCATCACCGAACTTTCGAGCGTGCTGTATTTACTCGCATAATGAATGCACTCGCATAATGAACGCACCCCCCCCCCCCCCTTTTCCAATGAAGAAGTGTCTTTTTTTTCTTTTCCTCGCATATTGAACGCACTCAGAACTTGCTGATGTGAAGTAGGTAAGACACGGTACGATTCGGCGTCCGATATGGCGTCCGGTGGGTATGATTGTATCGGACGCCGTATTGGACGCTGAATTGTACTGTGTGTTTCCTACTTTTATTGCGATAGGAATAATATGGACCCTCCAGGCGCATTTTTGCCGTCGGCGCCGACAATCGCGGCTCAATTTCCTGCATTCCTGGGAGGAAAGCAGAGAGGAAACGCGTCGTATTTCGTTGCGTGCATGGCGCCAGGGGGAGGGGAGGGAGGGGGTCGGTGCAGAAACTGCGCATTGCACGTTCGCGCGTGCCCTATCTTGAAAGCGATCTGTGTCAGGGGCCGAGTCTAGGTGCAACGGCAGCTTATACCTTTATGCGTGCTCTGTTCTTGCTGCTCAGTTTGCGTTGAAGCGATACATGGCACGAAGTTCACTTCGCTCGTTGTTGCCGCGCTTGCTCACGCCAGCGTTTTGACAGCGAGTGACCGTGGTCATCGAGTGTAATCTGTTCATGTATGCCTACGCGCGGCGCTGGCACCATGCTTGTTAATTTACATAGTCAGTGAATGTTAGCAAGTTTATACGGCCGATAAAACTACTATCCTCACTTCGTATAGCTGTCTACGCACTTGCTATCGCAAGCCATGAATGTTCGCCTTTCGGGCGAAACTGTGACTTTTTTAGAAAAAAGATCGCCCGAAATTTTACACCGCATAATGAACGCACCCCCCAACTTTGCGTATATTTTTCGGGGAAAAAAAAGTGTGTTCATTATGCAAGTAAATACGGCAATCGTTGGTGCTCGCATACATTCAAGAATGTACAACACCATTCAGAAAGCAAACAAAATCTGATCAGACATCCTTTCTAGCTATGAAATTGGAAACAATGTTCAAGAAATTTCGGATGCTGTAGGCACGTTGTGCCAAGCGACAACAGTGATAATCTGGTAAAATGAACAACACCAAAAAGCAAAACAAGGACATGGGCAGTACTGCCAACCTGCTGCAGCAAATGGTTGCTCACCGTTCTCGCTCGGCCTTGTTGCGCAATGTCTTGTCACTGGACACCTCCCGTGCCGTCTCCACCGACACCTTGGCCTGCTTTGTTTTCATCTCCTTGTTCTCCCTGTGTGGCAGACACAGAGCAGCATCACAGCCATTGTTGACCACTTGAGACGTCCTCAGTGAGGTCTCCATGCACTGTTACTGGTAAACCAAGTTTACTGCTCACTGTTTAGTTTAGAAACAACAATTTAACAGAATAAAAATATGCAATATGATTGGAGGCCACACTAACATAAACTAAACAGGCCAGTGTCTCAATGACATATCTTAATTTACATGGCTCATTTAGCGCAGAATGAGAATGCTTAAGGGCCAATTTTTAGAAGTGTTATTTGTAAAAATGAAGAGAGAGCAATAATTTTGCCTCAGTACTGTTTCCAGGCCACCATTAGAAAAGGCTTTCGTTATGGAAGGCATCAGCACGTCAAAAGGGTATCACTGAGAGTGGGTTGTTCGACACCCCGTGCATATTTAGTGTAGTGTAACACTTATAACATAGGTCGCTGCACTGTAAGCGGCATCGCACTATAACCAAAACAATGATTTTCTTGCAATAGCTATTACATGGACAAGCCAGGTGCATTTCTGCTGTCGCCGTGAGGTTCTTTATAAAGTCCAAGGGCGATAATAACTTCGCCGCGCGCCGTATGCTGTATGTGCGAGTGAGAGCGTGTGAGCTCAATCTCGCGCATTCAAGGAAAGAAAGCCGGAAGGAAGCGTATTCCATCGCACGCAAGGCTCTAGGGGGGGGGAGGCGCCTTCTACTCTGGGCAGCCACGCACGCCCGCCGAGGCCGCTGTATCTTGAAAGCCATCTGCGACGGGGGCACAGTCTGCCATGCGCTGTGTTTTCGCGGCTTAGTTCGTGTTGATACCAGATGCAGCATAAAGGTCAATTCACTCGCTGCTGCTGCCGCGCTTCCTCACTCCACCATTTTGACAGCGAGTTTCCAGGGTCATCGAGTGAGATGTGACAGTGACAATAACTTTTATTGGTCCCGAGAAACTGGCCAGGGGGAGCCAAAGGCTGCCTCAGGTCAAGTCGGTGGCTCCGCCCACGATGGCACCGGGAGGCGAAATCCCGTTGCGATGTCGTGGGCCCTCTGGACTGCCTGGAGTTGGATGTGGTGGTGGTCGCTTCTTAGGAACTCCTCCCACTGTGCCTTTGTGGCAAGAATAGAGTTTTCTACGGCTGGGCACAGCCAGAGCACGTGATCGAAAGAGCATGAGTCGGCTCGGCATTTGGGGCACGACTGCGGAAAGTGCGGGTCTAGATGTGTCCATGTTTTTTTATGTGCAGAGTCGTGGTGGCAACGCACTTTCATGCGCTCGCGCCATAGCGTCCTTCTACCTGCTCCGCGCGAGGAATGCTGAGATGCGTGGCCAGCGTGGCTCAGCACGGCGAGCGAGAAATAAGAACGGAGCTATTCCCGAGACAGCAGTGCTGCAACGTGCCCGACGGTGCCAGCAATGTTGGTTGCATTGTGTCGTTTGGGTAAAGACGCCGGTTGTGACGTTGCAAAGCTCGACTCGCGCATGCGCGCGCGTTACGTCGGAGTACATCTGCGGCTTGAGGGGAGCGTTTGCCGTCTCGGTAGACTGCCGAACTTCCAGGCAGCCGCACTCTAACCGGTATTTCGTCTCCCGCAACTGCACTATAAGTGGTATGCGTATAGATAGAGTGCTATGGGAAAATTAACCAGAGTCTGAAAAGACCGCATTATATCTGGTCCTGCACTATAAGCAGTTACGCTATAAGTCGTCTATACTGTACATTTGACTTATGAACTACCTTTTATCAAGACGTGCTTATATATTTTGCACTTACGGTTTTTCGCTGATATTTTATGAAGATTCTGCTCTCCACTACAATGCGCAGTCGGCGAGTTGCTTTGGGACATTCATGCAATCAATCAATCTGCTTCTTTATTCACTACTTGGAAGTGAACAATGTTTCCAACTAGCACTGGGATTTATCGTGTTAGTGTGTTTCTATAATAACATTACTGCCTACCATGATCCTTTTCTATCCAATCCTGCATCTCGAAAAACATCTTTATTCAACTAGAATTGCTGACAATTTCCTATTGTGCCAGTGTAGAGAGAAATGGTTTTGCAATGCTAAAAGACCCAATCTCCTTAACATGTCACTGTCTGTCAAAGAAGGGCCTTGCACTCAAAAATTCTCATTTTTCACTGTTAAAAATTCTTATAATGTATAGCACACTTGTTTTCTTTTTATTGTAAGTTACGTGCAGAATTGGAGACCTTTGTAGGCATGTGTTTTGATGGATCTGTTCCTCATACTGTTGACTTACTGGGGTGACGAGAACAGTGAAGCAGCGCTGTGACATTGGCTATTGTTTCTTGCCCCCTCCCTTGTTTTTATAAAAACCGAGGCAAACCGATGTGACTGATGGACGTTTCAGTCTAAGGGCAAAAGAAATGCGCCTTGCCTCTCGAACTTTGCGTCCAGCTGCTTCATCTGAGCGGCCTGTGCCTTGAGCATGAGCGTGCGCAGCAGTGCCCCCTGCTGGGTGAGCTGCTGGCGCAGCAGCTCCCACTCCTGGCTGCGCTGCGAGGCCAGCAGGGACGACCACTGGTGCATCTGGTTGACCACGAGTGACCGCACTGCGCAGTCCTCGCTAGCAGCCGTGCCCGAGTCGTCGCCAGCGTCCCGTGGCAAAAGCTTCTCCACTGCCAGGCACTGCTGCTTCTGCACCTGTGGGGGCCATGTCTCTTCTATGTATACGTTGTGTCTCTCTCACGACAGCAAATTTAACTAGGGGTGTGCAAATACTCAAATATCACTGAATCGAATCAAATACTGAACGTTCCAATAATTCCATTCTCAGCTGAACTGCAAGCCACTGTGCACTCACATCCTCCAGCGACCACGCTGATCTCCTATTCCTATCTGCTTTTGGTGTACACACAATCTCTGGCACCCAACTATCACTGCTTGAAGTACTGGAAGGTGCTGCTCTTAAAATTAAGACACGAAATCAGAACGTTAAGCCGGACTTAAAGATGGCACTTCTAGCATGCTAAAAACGTCAGTATTATCATGAATGGATTCTTGATAAGCCAAAAAGGACATAAAAGTGAGAAAAGCTTGAAGTTTCCATGCTAGCTCCTCATGGTATTACTGAATCGTCATTGTTACCCATCAGAAGAACTGAGAGATGGGCGAGTTGGTAACAATTCATATTCACACTTCGGGTTGCGCATGGAACACACGGATGAAGGAAAGGACTAGACGACACGAGCACTAGTTCTTCCCTTTGTCCGTGTGTTTTGTATGACTATGAAATTTTGCCTATTAGTTACCCGAATGAACTTTCATACAACAATGTGTCAGTGCACAATCACTGCCAACCCACGTGAAAATTGTCCCCACAAGCATCATTGCCATTGTCCCCACAAGATCGCAACCGTTTGGTTGCGATCTTGTGGGGACAATGGCAATGATGCTGTCTCTGAGAGCAGGCTGTTGCCAATGCCAATGCTATAAACACAATTTCGGTTTCACATCCAACTACGAGATGCAGGCAGAAAACATGAGAGACAAAAGTCGACTGTATAGAATCCTATGTGCAGTAACGTAGTATAGGTTAGCAATCTATTGATATTCAAACAACAGTTGTCAAACTTGCAATTGGTATAAATTTATCCTAATTTCGTTTACTTCTTTTTGATCTGAGATGAAAAATGTGTTGTTTTAACTTTCCATTTTGTACACTTTGCATATATATTTCCATACTCTTCCAAACTTGTTCTTATAACCGTGTTCTGTATATTCACTTAAGAGATGTGCTCCTAGTGTTTGAAGTGCGCCCTTTGCATTTTTTTGAGTTCATAATTTTGATTAATTACATTTTTTAAAATGCACTTTTGAGCATAACTCTACCCCTCACGTAAAGCTCCTACTTGGGGCCTTGAGATCAACAAAGCGATATGAACTGAGACTCTGGGACTAGGTGCACCAGTCATGCACAATATGCACTCGGGTGGAGCAGCTGATTGTGGACACCGCTGTTGATGTCTAATAGAAAACACCAGAGTGGTCTTGCAATGAGAAGAAAGTCGAGGAGGAAACAAGCAGGTGGCACGAGGGGACAAAACATGCTCACGTGCTGCTTGTCCTTGTGGTGTCTCTTGCGCAATCCCTCGAGCTCTTTCATCTGCTTGCGGCGCAGCTTGATGTACTCCTTCTCCGCCCGCAGTGCGTCCACCGTGATGGCTTCCACACGCCACTCCTCTGCAGTTCCGCAAAAGGCAACACTCTATCACAAAGAGTGGAAAATCAGGGTAGCCGACCAAATGAAAAGCTATTATTTGATGTTTTCAAATGATGCTAAAATGACGCGTGATGGACGCTCGTGCAATATAGCTAAAATGCGCGAGGCTGTACCTGTACGCTGAACGTCATCAGGAGCAAGAGCCTGTTTCAGGACGCATGGCCTTTAGTTATTCTCCTCTTTCTTGTACAAGAAATAAATCAACTGAATTGAATTGAACATATGCGATAAATATTCTGTCGTGGTAAGTAGGGCTCCCCGATTCGTCCGCGCCCATTGGCATACTCCATTGGTTGTGATTCGGCTATGCGGCCTTATTGTACAAAAGACGCAATTCCCTTGCGATTGTTTGTGCTAATGCGTTGTCGTTCCTTTGTCCCAAGAGGACGTGTGAGAGCCCACGCCTCGCACAGAGTGAAATGCCAGACTTCTGTAATGCTGCTGTGCATTACGCGAGTACACCTGTACAGTAGGTGGAATAGGCAGCGCACCCCGCTTTTCGTCATCTTTCTTTTGCTGGGAGCCAAGCTCGGGCCGGTTGACGAGGATGTCGGCCTCCTCGATGCCCATGGCACGCATCTGAACAAGTCGCTTCTCCTGGGCCGACAGGAATGCCCGCGGATCCGACAGGGCATCCATCAGGTCTGCACCGGAAAGACGGACAAACACAAATGACCAGACCATCAGAAGCAGCAACTACTTGACAGAATTAACATTTTTTTGTTAATACTATTGGCTGTAGCCATCTAGTATAATTGCTGTCACAAAACATGACTCAGTAAAGAACAACTACCATAAACTACTTCTACGAGGGAAGACCCATAAGTAGCGAGAATTTGTTTACAGAGGAGGAAGGGTAGTCAATGCTACCGTCCTCATCAGTTGACCAACTAACGTCCTTGTGTGGAGTTTTGTCTGCTCACTGCATTGCTTTCCTTTGAGCCTCTGTCGTCATGTGTGTCGGTATTGTGAAGGCGGAGGATCGTTCATCAAATTCTCATCATGTTCACGATGTGGAAGACACAAAGAAGACGACGACGAAAGCACAGAGCCATCAGTTTGCAAGAGTTGCTGAACAATTGTGAATAATGCGGTGGGACAAGCTGACAACATCCCAGAGAGGGTCCTTTGAAGGCGAATAATGTTTTGGAATGTTAAAGAAGAACATGGAAATTTAAAACAATTCTCTTTACTTTTGGGTATCGTCTAGTATGCAGATGCTGAGTATGTATATTGCCGTGAAATTTACCAGAAATAAATGATTATAGGCTATGACACACAATGTAAGATTTAACTAAAAAATTCCCAATCTTGCATAGTGTTTTTTCCTATGTATGTTGAAGTAGGATGCATTTTTTTATCCATCAGTAACACTTTCATGTCAGCAAGACGCAACAGCAACACATGACAACGGCAAGAGGAAAGGTGCAGGACATAACTATCATTATTGTGTTGTCATCATAGGCAGTACCATTCTTGTATGGTATTTTCATAAACAATAACTGTTTCATTAGCAATAGCACGATTTCACTGTCCACCATGATTGCACTGTGCACCATAACTGCTGCACAAGAACTTCACAGAGCCGGTATGTATTTTGAAAACAGACTGTGTCTGAGTCACAAAGAGTCCACAGAAATAGTTTTAAGTATTACTGAAACACTGTGAGCTGCATCAGTGTTTAACTGCAGATTTCTACAGTGCCATTGTTCTTTAACCTCTAAATATAGTAACATTACAATGCGAGTGATAGCATTTAATTTACACTTCAGTGCTGCCAAGGAAAGCATTGGATGTTGGCTGTAAATAAGACACAACAGGATCTAAGATCGTCGCAAACTATATCAGCTGTGATGATAGCAGTGTGATTATCTGACCTCCCAAGCCATCTGGAACGTAGATCTTGAGCTCAATGCAGATAAACAACATGGCGAGCGACATGGGGAAGTTGCCCTCTGTCCGTAGAGAGACATGCCGGTAGCCTGGAAAAAAAGAGAAGCTTACATTGCACAACAATCACAAAAGAAAAGCGACAAAAAGGGGTACTAATCGTGAAGTGTCTGCAATCACATTAAACGTGATCCAATATGATATTCCAAAAGCAGATTGCGATGAATGAACATTCAAAACCTGCACAGAGAGAAGTGTTAAAGCTAAGAGCTATTTACAAGTTGTTCTGCTAGTGCCGTTTATTATTATTTTGACAAAGACAGATTTCTCAGCCCCCTTGAAAGTTTCCTTCCATTAGCAAATGTGGCAACAAATGTGCCAGGAAGTGAGCAATGCAAGCAAAAACAAATGTGCCAGCACGAGAAAAAACTTAGATACCATCCAAAAACATTTACAAAGGCATTCGTGGAAACCAGAAAAGATTTCTAAAAAATTTATGAAAATACAAGACTACACGCAGAAAAGAAAGGGAGGAAACAAGAAGCCAAGTAAACTGATGCTTACAGGTCACTAAATAATTTATGCATGCTTTGTTTATATGCTTCTTAACATTCGAATCCACAATTGATACACCACATATTTAGGCTTTTAAGTACAATTAAAAAGCCAGATTCTCAAAAACACAGGTTGAAAAATGCCCGCCTGTACTTTCCACGCTTACACTAACATAATGATAAAAGCTAATTGTGAGCAAGAAGCTTGCAGTATTTTTTCAAGTAGGCAAGCGGGGTGCCTTTGACTTGCCTCAGTTTCATCACGTTGGCTTTGCTAGCTAGTGCCACAGCAAATGGAGGTAAGTGAGCAGACACCTTCACATGATGTATACGGCACATGACTCTTTCCATGAATGAAGTGACTCTCCCGAATGGATCCACACAGGAGGTTGGTATAGGAGATGGGAGTGTTGTTCCAGCATGCCAACATTATCACACGCTTACAAACATTCAAGTGCGAATGAATGAAGCTTCCCACGCGCACCCATCTGCGCTGAAGCTCCTCAGATGGTTTTGAATCCACTTTATGGTGTTCTGTTGAGGCACCATCCAAGGTCCACATCGAACACCAAAGAACGTAACAGTTATACGAGCTAAGGCCAAGTTTTGCATGAGGCCATTGGTTAGTGTGCTAGAGTGTCAACTTGTTTGTTTTTGCATTCCCTTTAGGAGTGTCACAGCTACAGTGTAAGCACACTTTTCATGAAAATGAAATACAATCACCGTGAAAGGCCTAGTCATCAGCATAAACTGCAGAAGCCGTACGGGAATGTCGGAACACTGAATGCATATTTCTGCCTTTATAGCCTTTATTTTTACGTTTATCACTGTGCGTGACACTGCATTGGCCGCGGGCCTTCAGAACTGCATAGTTGCCATCCATTTTCGTGCCGATAGTGCGTATGGTTTTGTCCGCTGTGGTTGCCGTTTTGTTTCGACTCAGTGCGCTGCTTGGCTGCCATTTATGATCGTGTCTAAAGTGACTGCGGTTTTGTTTGCAGCGATTGCGGTGAGCAGTAGTTAGTTTTGACTAGCGAGATGTCACCAGAACAGCGGAAGCTGCCAAAGTTAACGAGCGATTCTACCCCAGCCCGCACGCTCGCATCACACCCGCCGGCTACATCGCAATAAATGGATGATCTATTGCCGACGAGGTCACTGGTGAAAAAATAATTTTGATGTCCCCGCGGTAGTGAAAAACTGATCAATACGCGGGTCTTGCGCTGCGGCCACACTGCGATGGAAATCGTGAGGTCGAGCACTACTAATTGGTCACGAGATCCCGAAAAGTGCAGCTTCCGCACTTCCTTTGTGCAAAATAGAAACAGAAATTGCTGATACATTCAGTAAATAACAGCATGTTGATGTGGTAAGCACCTGTTTATTGTTCTCTTCACGCCTTCAATATTTCAACTTTCAGTTAGTTTGGACATTTCTTTCGGTCCCGTAAAATCCGAATTAACAAGGTTTTACAGAAATGAAAGCTGGGTGATTTCATAGTTATTCATGTTAAAACTGCAGTGTGTACAAAGGACAAAGAACCCAAGTAGTTGACAAACAAGCACCGACTCACAACTGTGCACATTTGTATGACAAGACAGCACAGCAGCTGTGTGTGTGTGATCAGACTGGGATGAAATGTAGGAAGGAGCTCACCTGCTTGGAGGCCATCCATGGGAAGGATGCGCTGGCCCAGCATTTTGCCATTCTCATCATAGACAGCTATCCGGATCACAGCCAGATCAGGAAGAACTACCTGCACGCGCAGCAGCAGCATCTTTCCATTATCATGGCGGACAGAAACCGAGCTATCTTTCACTTTCATGCTTACTTTCAGGTTTTTGTACACAGTGAGTACAATATCCAGCATACCCGTGGACTTGTACATAGAACACAAAAACAACCATACCACCATTCGATATTGCAGTCCCTTCAAAAGTGGTTCAGTTTCTTAAACAATGTTTTGATGCATTTTGAAATAACTCTTTTATGGATACCCATAGACTGTAAGCAATGATAATGTGCAATACAGTAACTTGACATTTTGGAATTCTGACATCGCAAGACAATGAGCAGGCAGCACTTCAGGCAGACACCACGATCGTCAGCAATGTAAAACATGACAAATGACAATAGTACCTAGAGCCTATTTCTAGATTTCAAGAAATAAGTCGTACACTGCCTACTGTCTTACTTAAGAGTCTTGCGCAATGCGTTAACCAATGATGGCAAGAAACATGCAAGAGGTTATCTGTAGCAAGAATACCAGCACAGTGCTTCATATAACTCTAACGAATTAGTTGTTATGCTATTAAACTGTTAAATAAAGTATTCTAATGCCAAGCAAGGAATTGTAAATTTGTTTCTGCCAACAACAATCATAATCATAAATGCTATGGAGGATGCCTGTGTCAGGATTACAGGGCTGAATACGGAGCTCTAGTGGTAAAAATTCATCTGGAGCTCTCAGCTGCAGCTTCCTTCTACAATTTCAACTATATCCAGTTATCTCTCTAGTAGATGGCTAACTGGAACATGCCGTACATCACACAATGCTTTCTACAAAGTTCTAAGCCATACCTTAACAATGAATTATGTTTTATCAACATGCCCGATATGAGGCACTCTGCTACATGTTTGTAATGCTTTTCTGTGCATTACTGCTATTACGTGCTGCAGAATGCATGATTGACAGCCTATAAACAGGGGCCAGTTGTAAGCTTCGCCATTCAAACTGCAAATGTCATATTGCTGCCACTAAGTTGTACTTTACTTAGTAGGCGCAAGTTGCGCCAAATTACATTTCTTAGCTTCATTGTTACCTGCCTTCTTGTGCGTTTGAATTCCACGTGACAATTATAATAAAGGAATCAAATTTGAACATATATAAGAGCAAGTAACCTGTGGCTCAATATACACAGAAAGCACAATTCATATCTGCTGGTCTCAGAAACAAAAAAATTGCGGCATGTTACGTGAAGTTCAATTTGTGCTGTTTTACACCACAGCAATGGAATTAAACTGCTGTAGCGTGTAACGGTGGTCTGTTTTCTTGCTTCACACCTTGATGGCACAATAATTCAGCATTAAAAATTTTCTGTCCTGTGCTGAACGGCATTTGTAGTGACCAATTGAGCCATGGCATGTTCCACACTGTTCCTGTGAGGATTGTGTTGAGACTGTTCTGCATTTATTTCCTAGTCTAGATCCATGTGGCATTGTCCAACAAACTCTCAAACGTCTCAAGCCTCACAGTCTATCTAAAATCGTGTCCACTGAGAAAGAAAAGGCGTTGAATGCAATGCATTCAGGCAGATGTGTCAATCTTGGAAGACCAACATGCCTTTACATGCTTTCCCTCTGAACTTCAAGTGGTTCCTGAAATGAAGGCACACAATAAAGCAGGTTGGAAATAAAACTATCGTCACGGATTTAGTTTCTACTCACTGCCCTCTAGCCAAGATTAGGCATTCTTACGAACCTCTCAAAAGCCCCAGCGCCCGTTTCGCAAGCTTCAAATGAATCCCCGCGGCTGCATGTCGCGAGGCTGTGCACGTGCCTTTCGGAAGACAAAGGGCTCCTCGTTGTAGACGGGGTTGAGTCCGTTGGCAGGAACCATGCGGGTGCGGAACTCCTTGCGGATGGTGTCCGTGGGCAGTCCATACATGTCCACCTCGACGTATGTGCCCACCTTCTTGTCTGACAGGAACTGGCCCGACAGCACCCGCACTGAACACTGGGCCGCAATCACACCGTCCACGGGTGACTCCGCAAATGGGTCGAATGTCTTGTCTGCCCGTCGCATAAAGTCGGGTTTTAGTAGGTACCTGCATTGATGTCTTGCTATCACAACAGTTTTACCAAAAATGTGTTATATACCCCCCTCAAGAGACAATATAGGCCATGTACACAAGCCACAAATGCAACATGATTTGGGATCTAGTCAGGGTTGCTGTAAATGCAAGCTGGACATCACTCCCATTACACCAAGTCACTTGATAATGCTGGAGAGAAAAATATTGCTACACCGTACTAAGAGACAAGACATTGTTTTCAGCAGACAAAACAGAAGTAACACCAAGTGGATCCCACCATGGCTGAAAATAAATCTCAAATTTATTTTGGCTGAAAAAGACAATATATAGTGGATGTAAGCGACACTTTTTATTTCAGAAGAATCATGCAGATAGTTATGGCACTACCACCTGTGACCAAGGAAATGAAGCAAGTTGGTTGCAAGGAAGCCTAGCAGGTGTCGCTAGCATGATGTGGTAGTTCTACAAAACAGACTGGTGGGCTAGATCTTTGTGCTAAAAACTATTAACATGGTAGTTCTGTGCGCAGCAAGTTTGAGACATCACACCAGAAAAACGGTGCAATAAAATGGGAGATTAAACTGCAGACAGCACAAAGGGTAGGACTGACTGCCACTGTGTGGCTGCAATATATAAATTCCAGAAAAAAAAAGAAAAAAAAGGAAGAAAACAAAGAAGCACAGAACAGCCTCGAAATTTGTTGTCGCTGAGTAAGAATAAATCTTTGGGAACCAATGGAAAGAGTGCTCTTTGACTCATCCACGGAGGTAACTGAATGTCCTCGGCAGTCAAGCCATGCGAAAGCATACCAACTCAACAGAACTTATGGCCAATGCCTTGTAGAGCTCATGAGTCATGCTGAAGAGGCCAGGCAGTGGTGCAGGTACACAGCAAGGACTTGCCTACAGTGACGACACTGTCTTCTTTTTGCTGAATACTTGCGAAAAGTTTGAAAGCTCATTACTTGACAAATTTATCTATCGACTCGGGCAACATTTTATTTTTCACTTCATCTGCTAAGTTTATATTAAGTGACTAGTTCAAGTTGGACCAAAACTGCACAGAAAGTGTGCAAGTGGAAGTGATAAACAAAAATATCTTTATTAAAACCACCACTTTACTGCAAATGAGTTCGTTACAAGTGTGCCTACCGTAATGAACATTCTGGTTTACACTGCCTTCTTAGCAACATGTAATCATATGCAGTCTATTCTAGCTGACAGTGTGCCTCGTGTATTTTGGCTGCAACACAAACAGCCACTCAGCATACGTGCTGGTGGCCACATCGTCTACAGTATTTATTCACTTATATATGTTTACAATACTGCAGCTCTAAAGATGACAGCCTAGCAGGTGGACAAAGTACCAACACTTATCATGTACTTTGTAACTAGAAAGTGAATACAAGAGAAAATATGCCATGTACAAGTACAAGTACACAGATTAGAACAAAATGCAGTAAATTTGGCTACAAGTGGGATTAGGACATAAAAAAACCAAAAAAACTTAGCATGTTGAAGAGAGTGCATCAAATAGATGTGCATCAACCATAACTGGTTCAAGAATACAATTTAAGAGAAAGGCGCATTTGTATAACACAGCAATCATGCACCAACATTCAGTCATTGGGCATTGTCCCACCAGTGCACAGGCATGTTAGAATGAGCACTGACCCGCAGCCACCGTTGTACTCAAACTTGCCCTGGTTGAGCTGCATGGGAAGATCAGGTGTCTGGAAGTTGAGGGCCACCATCTGGCAGCCTGCATTCCAGAAGATCTGCACACAGCATCATACACATCAGTACATGCAGCTGCAGCCATCTTGGGGTTTTTTAATATATAATCTGGACTGTGTTATAATTCTAGCCAGCACTGAAGTCATTCTGCTTTGTTGGTTAAGAGGACAGTCCCAAGTTTTAGAACACAATTGGGAATGCGTCTCTCTGCAACTTGACAGCACTTCACATAAAAAAACAAGAAAAAACTAGGAAAACCAAGTATGAATACTGCATTTTGTGCACACACTTAACAGATGCGAACCTCAGGAAAACAAAATGTGGCTTATTCTAAGTTCTAAATAAACCCCGACTATGCTTTCTTGTGTGCAGGTGAATTTCCCACTGGCGTTCCAGGCAGGCTGCTCGGCCGCCATCTTGTTTGGACAGCAATGTAGCCGGCATTGCTTTTGGCTTTGATAATGTCTTCTTTGCCGGCTTTGTCAGAATTGAAATGAGACTTAAGATGGCCACTGTTCATGCAAGTTTCCCAACATACCTGTGCCACCATGTAGGGGTGCTGGGATATGGGTGTGTGAGGCTCGTCTTGAACATGGCTTGACTTGAAACATACTCACTTTTCTTACAATTGAAGTCAGCAGTACTTTGCTGCCATTGTCGCTGTGCGAGACATGGACTGGCTGTGCTACCATTTCTGAACTGCATTTTCTGGCCTGGTGCAATCATGAATAAATCTTATACCCTTACAACGAAATCATCATAAAAAGTCTTTGTTTACACATAATACATCTTTCATTATTGGTTACTCACACTTAACAAGTAAGTGAAAAAAAAAAAAAAACAGATGACAGAACTGAAGAACAGTAATCGCAGACTTTGTGGTTTTACAGCCTACTTAAGCAGCTTGTCGGTACTGTTCAAGTATGACACAATTATAGAACCCAGCATGGGTTCTCATAGTTTAGAAAAAAATGTTATACATGATACCAATCAATTAAGGTAAGTTCAAAAAGAAAGAGAAAAAGATTAACAATTGGGGAAAGTTACTAAGATACAGCAATGTGAAGCTCTGAACAAAACAACGACATCGACTTACCTACCTACTGCTAATAATAATAAACCACACTACCTATGTGTGCATGATCATGCAATCATGGACACACATGGGCGCTCGTGAAGAACAGTGCAAGCATGGAAACTCCTCTTTAGTGCTTTGCCTAAACCGTTATCTGTTGTGAGCATTTCTTTGTACCTCAAGTCCTACAACTTGCTCAGCTTTCTGTCTTCTATGCCTGCTTCTTGTGCAGATTTAGATGATCAGGCAATTTAATAAGGAGGGGTAGGGGACGGTGAGCCACCTGCTTTATGCTCGTCAAACCAAGTGCTGTAAAAATACCAGAGTTTTTGTGCAAGAACAACGAAAGGAACAGACTGGAGCTGTAAAAAGTTTATAGTGAAATTGCAAATACAGGTACCAATTGGTTACAGAGAAGCGAATTTTGCATGGTGCTCGACATCAGTAATGAAGCAGCAAGAATCAATTAATAAATTTATTCATTTGTATGACAAAACGTACATAGAAACGGACCGGAACTAAAAGCCATGAAGGTGGCTTGAAAGTGTTGAAAGAAAGAAAGGAAGAAAGTGAAGCATTTGGAAAAGCAAGTCATAAATCCACCTCCCTGCATGTTTAAGCCATCCAATGCGTAAAAATGTGTTTTCTCTATTTGTGCCATCCATAAAATGCAAACAAATCTCAAGTTTAACTTGCTAAGCAATGTTTCTTATTACCTTGATTGACCTCACTTTCTGCTCCAGGCTTGTTAATGCCAATTCTGGGAGAAAGCTTTGAGATGCATGATTGTATCAATGTAGGAGTTTTGCAATTTAATGTTTTTGTATGATTTTCGTTTGTAGTTTGTGATGAATATTCAATACAATGAATAAAATTTTCCTCAGAATGACAAGTTTGTTATATTAGGAACTAAGTGCATTCCTTTAAAGGAACTTGGTGATGTCATTCCTTGACACAAGACTCTGACACACTTAACAGAGCAAAACGTGGGATGGCCAGAGCGCCAGCGAGGTCTTGGAAGCCGTGAGGCCAGAGAATGATGTGTTATTACATTGCTCTCCGCTTGTGGACAATTTAGGCTAGGAAGGGAGACGCTTGCTTCCGCCACAACTTTCTTCATGATCAAGTTATTCCTTAGCACAGAAGGAATGCTAAGAGATCTCCAGGAATGCAATTCGTCACTTTAGCTAAACATAATGTGCATGTGAAGAAACTATTCTGTCTATACTCGTTAATGCAATGCGGCTGCATTATAAATGCGGTCGATAATTCTGAATTCACCAGCTCCAAACAGACACTCACAGGACCGGTATTTTGTAGCGATGACTTTCTGATGCTAATACCTTTTCGGAATCAGCCGGCCGTGAGTGGTGGATGATAAGACTAGTATAGAATAAAGCATAACGCATCGCTACAACATACCGGCCCAGGACTGTAAAACTGCCAGTGAGGAATGCCTTACCTGTGGAAGAAAGTTGCTTGAATCGGCTCTTGTTCCTTTGGGATAAATGCGACTCAGCTGTCGTTTGTTGTAACTGTCACACAAGTCAAGGAAATTAGCGTGAGTGTAGCAAAACGCTGCCCTCCACTTCGTAGACGTGTACAGAATTGCAAAAATCACCAACTGCACTCCCTTAGTTGGACAAATTTCTGTCAATATCGCATACCACAAAAAGAATTTGCACTTCTGGCCGAAGAAGAAACACTGAAAGTGATAGCAAGGTTTAGCGTTGCGCTGAAGGTGTCCAAGGAAGCTGGCGTGATGAGGATCGTCAGTGGGTGCACGACACGAGATAGAAGGTGGGAAAGTGCCAGCATTTGCCAGTGCTCAAACAAAGGATTAGGTGGATTTGGCTTGATGCCCATTCTGCACAGACCAGCACATGCACCACGATGTGGTATGACGACCAATGCTAATGGGTGTGCGCACAACACTCATGACAGCAGAGGAAGCGAGAATGCTACCCTGGTGCGTCCAGTCCACTTGACTTTGTCACTTTTGCTGTCAAACGTCGTGTCTCTAGAGACCTGACCCTCCGTGCGAGGGCTGCACATGCGAATGATAGCGTGACAGCACGACAACACCGATGTCGACGTCAACAATGCAATCGCACCTTGAGCGTCCCTATGATTGCTATCGCAATAAAGAAACGTTGAGTACATTCATTACCATGTTCTCGTTTAGCTTTACAAAATCATAGGCAAAATTATTCTGTCCTTCAGTAAAATTTACTTATCAGAATGTTGCATACCCACTATGACCCTAAACACGCCAGTTGTGCCAAATGCCCATATTAAGTATGGCTCATTTTCCTTTTTGTACACTGTAGCACAGTTGTGGAATAAATTACCAACAGATATGACATCACAACAGTAATCTATTTGTTACAAAACTAAGCTTCACCCTTTCATGCTTGCATCACTGAATCAATGAAAACAAAATAAATTTGTAGTGTTGCAAACATTTTTTTTTCTGTTTCTCTTCATTCATACAGTCATATTTAAATAAAGCCTAGAGTGTAAGGAACCCTTTTGCAAATCCTACAAGAGTTGATGGAGTCCCACCTTTATACAATGCCCAATGTGTAACGTTTTGTGCAATAAAGAGCTCAAACTTGTGAGAGGTGTGTTGACCAGCTTTTACTTCATAATAATGAAATATTTTATACAACCTGTCAGTTAGTCCTTGCATCTCATCCTGCAAGAATCAGGCCTGCAGGTCACAGCCACCAATGCTCTGTCGTTGTTTCGCTCACGACGTCACTCTAAGCACAAATCCAGCACAAGTGCCACCACTTCGCCGCAACCTTTAGGGAATGAAATCTCAGTGGCCCTCTTTATGCATGCAGACTAAACGAGTTGCACTGCTGTACTCACAACTTAGCAGCATCATAATCGAGTCATTCTTTTCAACAATTTTAAGCTCAGTGATTCATGTCAAAATACTATATATTCAGCCGATTTCACACAAAAAAGATTATTCTCATACGTCAACTTAACACACAATAATAATTTGTAAGGAGTGTAATAAGTATGCAAACAAAAATTTAAAGTTTGCACGCAACGTGCCTTCAATATTGCGAGCAATGGCAATGCTCCGCAAAACTGTGTTGCCAATGGTCAAAGCAAAAAGTTAAAAATTTACATAGAGTCAAAACGTTATGCAAAATTTTGAGAGGCAGCAGTTGAAAAATGAAGTTGCAAGTATGATATATTTGCATGAAATTTGGCCACAATGCAGACCAGTCTCTCCAGAAGAAGTGTAAAACTTCAAATTCTTCTGCTGTGTGGGTGATACCCTCAGAGCCCTTGTGATCAACTCTGGAGGTGGAAGGATGTCCCACTCCTGTAGAACCTCCTCTAGGCCTCTGTGCCTTTTGTTGAAATGCACAGTACAGCTATAGAAATGGCCATCTACACAACAGTGTGCAAAAAAAAATTTTGTTTCGGAACAAAGCAACTTAATCTTCTATTGAGAGACTAGGCCGAATTTTGGGGCTTGCCCCGAACACAGTGAAACAACAGCTGTTCACTTGTTGGCCTGTCATGTGTAGGAGGCATAGCCTTCCCCTGAGCACTGGTAAAATGTGGAGAATGAGCTGGTGCCAACTCAGCCAGGGCCAGTTGCTCGCCTGTTCTCAAACCACGAAAGCTCACCATCTGGGCATAACTTGTGGTCATAGCCTGATCGGCAGAGCATGAACAGAAGAATGAAGCCCCTAAAGCTATCATGCTTCAATTAGAATCATTTTTCACATTCTTCTTGTTGGGGAAATGTTTCGATTTTCTTACACACAAAAATAAAACGTTGAAACATAATTTTGCAATCAACAACTGGAAAATGATTTCTTACAAGAAGTATACAATTTTTCGACCCACATCTGCCCCTAATAAGCAAGGATGTGTGCATGTACTGCGGAATTCAGATGATGTAAATGCAGCTCCTAGGAATGTTGTGATCAATGCTCACCTGCATTGTGATAAATATTAATTCGATTCTCACAGTCTTTGTTAACTAATTTCACCAGCTTTTAAAAACTAGGTGCGATTGGTTCCCATTGCAGGGGTGGCGCAATCTGGATGCCAACTATTGCTTGGCAATCGGAGCCACATCTCAACAAGAAAGGATACTTGACAAACTCGATGGCCTGTGATTTGAGGCAGCCAAGGGCAGCCGTTTCGGCAAACGAGGACATGTTGAAGTGGATGGCCCTTTCCTCGGCCACATCGAAGCCCTGGAACTTGACAGGCTGCGCGTAGTTGACCAGCGACGAGAGCACCGGGTGCACATGCACCGTGGCTCCCGTGTACTGGTAGTGCGCCATGGCCAGCTGCTCCTCCAGCTGAGCCTCCACCTGATACAATCACCGACCATGTCACGACGGCGTGCGTCAGCTGCTCCGACAGCAAAGCCCACCTTACCTTCTTTTCTGCACATGGGGAGAAGAAGAAAAAGAGGGAGGGACAACATGATGACGTTGTTCCACCACATCTGTCACTCCAACAGAGAATTCACATGATGCACACAACAGTTCTAGTGCCCTGGACCGAAGCAGCATACTGTAGATTGCATCAATAAGGGAGCGCAGCATACATGGCTGGCTAAATCACTAGATTGCTTGCCTTCAAACTTCCTAGACAGGCATTTTACAGTGAATCTCATTAAATACCATGCGTGGATAGTGCACTTGACTCTTTCACCAAAACATAAGTGAAACACAAGTCTGCGGCAATGTCAGACTGAAAAGGTAATTTTATTAATGCAAGAAATGGCGGTCGTCATCTGCCCTAAAGGGATGAAACACCAATTGTGCAGATGGCACAGTGTAAAGTAGTTTAGTTCTGCGAGCAGCAGATAGCACCACCACTTCTTCCAATGATAAAATCCACATTTTTTCGTCCAGCACTGCTATGACCCCCCCCCTGTACTATCATCATAAATTCAAATGCAAACAATTTCAAAACTACTCAGTGCATTGCTTTATTTCCAGGTTCACCTGCATTTGTAACAATGGCTTAATTAAGACTCAGAAACATACAGTTGGAACTACTCCATGCTTAGAAACTGGGTGTGGAGTGATTACACATTGCAGTCCGATGTAACTATGTGTAAAAGATGTTCTGATCAGCGATTTCCTGTTTGCATTTCAATTTATCCTGTGCTACTTTTGATTAGTTTGAATGAAACAGGCAAACACATTGCATCCCAACATTTTACTAAGGAAAATTAACGGTGAAACATCACTTATGTGCAAAATTTCAATGCAATTGAGGCAGCGGTTTAGTCAGAACAGCCATGTGGACTAGATTCCCTTGTTGGCACAACATCCTGTATAAGTATATAAAAAATTAAAAGAGCGCAAAAAAGGACATGGACAAAACTGAACAACACAAGCGCTCTTATCGTGTTGTTGTCCATGTCCTTTTCCATGAACCAACTAGCGCAGTAGCAAGCCTTGTTAAGCTATCCTGTATAAGAGAGGGAGCAAAGGTAAGCATAGAACACAGGTATGCACAACCAACTACTGCACTTCGTAGCACGGCAACATTTCTCAGCATCACACTAAAACACAAGCTGTTTATAACAGTAATATATCATAATCATTCATATAACCGATGATAAAATAATCATTGTCAGGTTAAATGCTTGTTTTCCATGCTTGAATACACGTGTTTCACTGATATGATGTTTTACCTGTTTTTGTCTATGACTTTGGTGCACAGAAGAACCCAATGTTCATCGAAGCCTAATGCTCTCAAAAGTGGTCGGTGAGAAGTTTGCATTTGCAGCACAACAAATAGCAAGGTGCAACAGATTTGTTGCACTTGACAATTGCACGTGTAATTACTTATTGCAATTACACTTGACACAACCTGAGCATAGTGATAAGCAAAAAAAAAAAAAAGTTCTCAAATATTTTTCTCATAATAAACAAAACAAACAGATGCAGATGCATTTGAGAGTTCAGGTCCGAGTGAAAGTTGCAATCATACGGTCAAGCAATAGCCTGAAATGCTTCTGCCTTTAGCTAACTGCGGCTGTCTATTTTTTTTTTTTTTGCATTCTAGTACACAGATAACAGAGATAAAAGTTGGTGAAATGCTCAAGGCTGGCTATAAGATGCATGCTCAGCTATGCAACAAGAAATAAGATGAAGGAGGCTGGTTCAGAATGTAGACAGCTGCTGTTTGATCCTGGGTGCATAACTGTTCAACACAAATGTACATGTATGTATGCATAATGTACACATACGTCTACACATATGCATACATTTCTGTACATCAACTCGCCAACATAAGTAATTGAATGGAGAATATTCCAGTTTTTGCACATATTTTTGTACATCAGAGACTACTTTCAATGTTGCATAGCTGCTTTCGAGAGTTCCCAACAGTCTTTGAACTTCTTAGTGGCTTCTGTGGGCCAATCACTACTGGGGCTTCAGAGAGGTACTGAATAGAACAGATGAAAAAAGGCATATGGCAGAGGCTCGTGTGAACGAGCCTCTGCCGTAATGCTTAAGAACAAAACAGTGCGAAAAACGTGGGGACAAAGAAAAGTAGACAACTGAAGTGCTGATAACGCAGCACTTGTGTTATCACACACAACATAAGTACATCAGCACTTGTGTTGTCTACTTTCTTTTGTGCCAATGTTTCTTGCTCTGTTTTGTTCTAAAGCACGGATCCTTATCAACAAGCCCTGCTTTCAGTGTTGTTACTTCACAGTGACTGCTTCAGTACTACATATTGTAAAGTCTGAAAACTATTTGACACAGACAGCATCTCCAGCCTGACTCGGAAGTTAGCTGATGCTCTTAGGAAGGCTGTCAAATTATATGCAACACCCTTTTTGGAAATTCCAAAACATCTAGCAACCAAAATATAAAAGGCTGTGAAGAACATGGACCAAGCCTTGCTTTACAAAGCCAACGTAACACATCTGAGTCAACATGAATTTTCACTTGTGCACAAGTGGTGCAATGACAAGCAGAGAAGCAGAAGTGTGCGCTCTCGACAGGACATGAATCAGGGGCGTTGAAGCTCTGCTAGAAGACATATCAGAACAGATAATGTGGATAAATGTTTTGAAGTTGCTTCGAGTGACATGGTTCTCCCATAGTGTCAATGCCCTGAACCAAAAGAAAACCCCATATTCTTTATAATGCTGCAGTCTTGCTTTGTCAAAGGCTACATAGAAATGCCAATTAATGTACATTGTACAGAAGTGCACACTATTTGTATACTTGTAATAATGAGACAGTGACAGACCAACATGAATATTATTCTCACACCCTGCCATAAAGAGCTAAGTACCTTATTACTGGTGTATATTGTGTAGCAAAGAATATCAAGTGGCTTTAGTGCGAAAGCTTTAACTATAAGGTGTGCATGGTCATAACAGCAGGGTAAACTGCAACTGCCTCTGCCTTTCATGCGTCCATTTTTGCAGTGTTTCTACAGAGCTCTAACATGACCAATCCAAACTTCGACACAACACAGTAATCTTTTGGAAATTTTTTTTAGTTATGCAGCTGATCAAAACTAGACATGTTTCCATCCAATCAGTCTAAAAAATGTGGTGTCTTCCCACATTCTACAGAAGTGAAGACACCATTATGCTCTGCAGATGGGGAGAAGTTAGTGGTAAGTTAGGGTCCAGCACCAGTCGCCTGCTTTACATGAATTTAACTTTAAGCGGAAAATATAAAGCAGGTGCCAATAAAGGAGTTTCTACCAAATGCACTGAGTGAAGAAAAAAAAAAAAGAATTCTGCACGCAACATTTTTTACCATGGTGTTACCTGGCAGGCTGTAAAACTAGTACCAAATATTTTAAAAGACTATAAACTCACGGCAGCTGTGCATTTTAAAGAATAAGAAATGTGCTGCCCACAGAATGCTAAGCTGTGATGAACAGGAAAACGAGACACCTTGCAACTGCAAGCAAAGGTGGACAGGGAAGATGAGATAGAAGGAAAGCAAAGTGCCTTGAAGGAACACTGATCGGCAGCAACTCTGGAAGAGAAGAGACGAAGTGCAGAGCGAGAGAGTGCAGCAGGTCAAGCCGAGGAGTGGTCAAACCAAGAAGGGACAAGAAGCAGAGGACAGTTTGTGTGCAGAGACAAGAAGCGTGAGAGGAGGACAGCAGAAGCAGAAACCACACTCTGGCCAGGCCAGCAGGTGGCGCTGGGGTCCAGCCACGGAGATGACAACACGGAAAGCAGCGCAGTGCAGAGAGAAGCGGTCAGCAGAAGGGGTGCGTGAACCCGATGACCCGTGGACTGGCAAGGCACACAGCAGAGAAGAAGAGAGAGAGTGAAGAGAGAGAGAGAAGCGGACAGGGCGAGAAGCGTGGATGAGAACGGCCGAAATCTCACTTTTGGATCCAGGGTTGTTTTTCTGCGTGGGTGAACTTGGCTCGACCTCTGAAAGTTGGGCCACAAAGGGTCGTTAGTCAGCAATAACAACGGCAATGGCAGGCTAGTGAGCCTGTCGTGGCGGTAGTCGCTAAAGGCATACACTCTTCACAACTGCACATTCACTCATTGAGAGTCCATTAATTGACAAATTTGCCAAGAACCAACACTTTAACCAACTCACACTGCAAAGTGAATCAACAACCTCAATCTTCACAGCAGACACACTCCCTGTTGGTAAAAAAAAAAAGTTTTCTTCTTCCTTGTTTGCCACTTTAAACTATAACGTTAGCAAAATGACTTCTGAAAAGTTGGCCATGTGAATTCCCATTACCTCCTCAGAAAATGTGTGCCAATGGAGTTCCCTTGCCTGCATGAGAAGTGTTGCTGCATCTCAGGACATTATCCTCTGTAGCTTCTCACTTAATATCACACAATAAATAAATATGATTACAAAGGCGCACAAGACGTGAAGCAAATCGAGCAAGTCAATCAAACCAGATACAACATCATCAGAAGATAGATACTTTGTTCTCTGGCTGTACCCTACATTACACTTGGGTAGCTAGTATCTTCCAATTATTTGCAAATGTGAAGGATGCTGTGAAAACTCGTGCTTCTCGATGCTTTCATTTGTATTACGTAGGATCTACAGCAACAGCTGCAGCCTTCATGGCACTAACATTTGTGGTCTCATTTTTAATTCTGCATATGAGAGTTTGATCATTGGGAGAGGCCACGTAAGTGCATATGCGTGTAGTGTTCATACATCGCCACAGAGCAGAAGAAGTAAGTCAACAACAAGCCAATGTTTCTCTAAGAGGGCCTATTTTGTTCAGGGTCTCCAGAGAAAATGCTTCTGCAAGAAACTTTTGCCCTAAAAAGGTCCCCTTGTAAAAACATTAGCTCAAGACACCCCAATGAGAACAGGTCTCCTTAGCAAAAACATTGTTTCTTGACCGAATGCGGGATGCTTCAAGGATTAATTTGTCGGAATCGCTGCCGAAAATTGCTGTATTCGACAATATACATTGTTTTTAATACTGTGAAAAGCGGACACCACACAGAACACGACACACACTGAGTTGACAGTGTGGTGTCTGCTTTTCACATCGTTAGAAAACGACACCAACTTGTCCAGCAACAAGACTTTTTAAGACGGATGCGACACTTTTTCCAAACATTGGCTCGAGGCACCCTGACAAAGAGAGATCCCTTTAGTAAAACATTGGCTCTAAAAGAAGGAATGCCTCACGCTCGAGCTGATGTTTCACTAAGGGGACCTGTTTTTGTCAAGAGTGCCTCCAGCCAACGATCGGACAAAAGGACTCGTCCCCTTACGGAGACCGAATGCTGCCCACGCTCATAACATGGCCAAGAAATTTCAGCTCTTTGTAAGCAAAGTGGCAGTTTCCTGGTTTTAGCATGACGTTAGCAAGGCACTTCTAAGTACTTTCAGTACTGTCTGAAGACGCTTCAGACTCAGACATTCTTCAAAGCTTGGCGTTATTTGGCGTAGCATGACTACGACGTTATTTAGATAAACTAGACAACTACACGCACATCCTACAACACTATCGCCTGTCATGCAGAACACTACCACTGCCGACCAGTAAGAACCGTGTTCGTCCTTCTCTAAAACGTAGTGTCTCTTTGACTTGTGCATGAATCATGTTGCATTCTTTTACTGAAACTCAGTAAGACTGTTGTTTTATAGGCTGGGCATCTCTATACGCACATCAACCAGTGTTTCGTAATGGGTGTTTATTGCAGCTTAGAAGGCTGAAGCAACAATCCATACAGCAATGTTCATTATTACTCTAAGAGACCTGAGTAAATGTCGACGTTGTCGATTGATTAAATGATGTTCATTGCTGTGGATGCAAATCATTCGGGAACATCTGCCAAGGCATTTGCAAAAGTAATGGCAAAAGTGTGGCAAAAAAGGTACCTGTATTCATTACTGAAATGTATGCGACAAGTTGCCTTCTGCGACTGCTTGGCTGTCACGTAATTTGTCACACCTGATCTCAACCAGAGCACTCACCCGCAACGGTAATATTACATTGTTGGCACAAATGCAGAGCACGTTACAGTGGCAGTCGTTGATGCTGTTCGCTGTTCTATCTATCGAGGTGACGGTGCATTCTCGAAGGTTTATGATTGCTGTATTGTGAAGGCACCGCAGAAAAAAGGCGCAAAAGGAAACACAGGCGGGCAAAATGTCCGAGACAAGAACTATGGTGGAACTGCCCATTTTTAATTCACCAACAAGGGTATAGAACAAGTTGCCAACATAAAAAGTAGGTAAGACAGTTGCCAACCTAAAAAAAAGAATAAACACTACTTCAAGCATAACAGAGAATACAACAATGATGGCATAAAATTTTGCCAGAAAGCCGATTCCCAGGGTAAGGTCTCAGGAACATTCATTCATTCATTCATTCATTCATTCATTAATACTGACAGCCTTTGCAGGCTATTACAGGAGTGGAATAAAAAAACATAAGTATACATGGGCATAAGTTCAACAACCACATCCGACATAATATACAAACAAATGCACTGGACAAGAAAAACAGCTGAATTACAGAATACACAAGTTGAGGCAGGGACTTGTGCTATTGTCTAGGTGCGCTGTGGTATATGAATGGTGCGAGGCGATCAATAAAGACATCAAGAGAGTCACTTCTCACGATGGAGTTAGGCAGCAGGTTCCATTCTTTAATAACTCTAGGAAAAAAGCTGTATTTAAAACAATTTTTACGAGAAAGTGGCACAGGAATGTGCATGCTGTGGTGATGTCTGAATGGTTCGTCGGGGTGAACTGTAAAGTACTGTGTTGTATTAATCTTGTATTAATCTTGTATTATTCTTGTATTAATCTTAAAGTGACCGTGAATTAACAGGAAAAGAAACACCATCCTTTCAACCTTTGTTCTGCCTTCAAGAGTTCCAAGGTTTGCTTGTTTACATAACTCAGTCGGTGAATAGATGCAGCGATATTTATTATATAGAAAATGGGAAGCCAGTCTCTGCACTTTTTCTATTTTTGCTATATTAGTTTCAGTGTACGGATCCCACACAATTTTCCCCTATTCAATGACTGGTCTTACTAGTGTTGTACAAGTGAGTAATTTTACATTGAGAGTTGCATTGTGGATGTTACGGCTGACACCGCAAATTACCCGATAAGCCTTGGAGCACACATTATCTATGTGCGTATTCCAGCGTAGGTCGGAAGTTAAGGTTAAACCAAGGTACTTGTGCTGTTGCACTCTATTAACTTGGTTACTTCCAATGAAGTAATGGTATTTCATTACATTTCTCTTTCTAGTGACGGACATGATTACTGACTTGTCCGGGTTTAGCGCCATTTGCCACGTGGAGCACCATTTTTCTTTCCCAGGGTAAGGTCTCGGGAACATTCGTGAAGTACAAGGCAGCTGACCAGAAATGTAAGCCAGCAGATGTGGGTTTTGGTTGTGCACTTGCCGAGAGGGGCGAGTACCGTATTTACTCGCATAATGAACACACTTTCTTTTCACAAAAAATATGCGCGAAGTTGGGGGCTGAGTTTACTATACGGAGTAAAATTTTGAGCGATTTTTTTCCCGCAGCCACCTCCAAAAAAGTCGCAGTTTCGCCCGAAAGGCGAACCATCGATTGCTATAGCAAATGCGCAGACAGCAATACGAAGTAAGGATAGTAGTTTTATCGGCCATATAAACTTGCAAAGTAATTTAACCGGCATGGTGTCGGCTCGCACAGGCAAACATGAACACATCACACTCGATGACCGCAGACACTCGCTGTGAAAACACTGGTGTGAGGAAGCACGGCTGCAACGGCGAGCAAAGTGACCTTACCTTCGTGCTGTGTATTGCTTCAACGCAAACTGAGCAGCGAGAACGGAGCATGCACAAAGGTATAAGCCGCCGTCATACCTAGACTCTGCCCCCAACGCAGATCGCTTTCAAGATAGGGCGTGCGACGGAATACGGCGCATTTCCTCCCCTCTTTCCTTCCTCGAACGCGGGAGATAGAGCCGCGATCGTTGGCGCTGACGGCAATAATGCATCTGGAGTGTCCATATGATCGCTATCGCAATGAAAGTAGGAGACACGGTACGATTTGGTGTCCGATACGGCGTCTGCTACAATTGTACCCGCTGGATGCCATATCGGACAACAAATTGTACTGTGTCTCTCCTACTTCACGGCAGCAAGTTGAGGGTGCGTTTATTACGCGGGCGAAAAAAAAAAAGCCAAATTTTGACGACTAAAGTTGGGGGTGCCTTCATTATGCGATTGCGTTTATTACACGAGTAAATACGGAACACGTCTGCCATCATTACAAATTTGTGTTCCGTACCTCCGTACCAAGGTGTAACAACTTTCTTCAGATGCGCCGCCAGTTTACCGCTCATGATCAAGTAGCTATTTCCTGCGTCTTAATATTTCTCGAATGGTGTGGCCGCCATCGAACATGACAGGTATATCTATAGGAGAGCCAGCTCCCGAGTCCAGTGGCTGATTGTTAGATCGCTGCTGGTCGATGGGGATGATAGATTTTCAGCGGCCTCGCCCCGAATGTCACTGTCGTTAGTTTTCTCAGAGACAGCTTGGTGACCCGGCGTTAAAGAAGTTCCTGAAGTTGGGGAAGATCACCTTAGGGACGGTGACCATACATGCTGCTGCTAGGCTGTGTGCTTTTCTAGGTCTCTTGATGAGGTTGGTGCAGATCCCAGAGGTGCAGATCCGAGAGGGCATCGCACGAAGAAGACAAACGGATGCACAATAAGTGAAAACTATTTTCTTTTCTTTTTTACAAGTTTTCCCACTTCAACAAAAGAGTTTCCACTTAGAGGCCACGAACAGTGGAAAATGGGATGTTTCGTTTGCGCTCAAGCATTCCGAGTGTGAACAGCACGAGCAGAAATAATGAATGCTTTCAAGGAAATGGCTGACGTTACAATCAAGAGTATTGAGTTTTTTTTTTTTTTTTGCCCTAAAGATAAAGTGCATATTATTTATTATTGAAGGCATGTCAATATGGTACAGTATAACATAATCAATTCAGATTTCACGGGACCACAAGAAATGTCCAAAATAACCGAATGTCGAAATATCGAGGGTATTGCAAACACAATAAACAAATGCTTCCTACGTCAACACACTATTATTTACTGAGTGAATCAGCATATCCTGTTTCTATTTTGAAAAAAAAAAAAAAAGCAGTGTGTAAGCTGCAATTCTTGTCATCTTGTGAGTGCTTAGTGCTCGCAGCAGCGAAGCCCTCGTCACTTCCTTTGCACCCTGGCACTACTTCATCCGAGACTTTTGACATCCCGATTGCGCATCCCGATTATTTTTTTGCTAGTGAGCTGGGCGCCAACACATTGCCCATCCATCTATAGCCCTAGCTATGTTGTAGCTGGCATTCTCTATCCTTGACAGCTCCCGCTGTGTTTGTAACATCGCGCACGCAGTCATTGCACTGACTAATAATGGAAACTACTGTTTGTCACAACCGGCATGGACGGCTACCATGCAGTTCTGAAGGCATACGGCTCACGCACGCACGGAGCCAAATGATTCTACTGCTTGCTGTAACCGATGCGGATGAAACTGCGGACACTATTGACCGATTATAGATCGGGACCATGTAGTTCTGAAGGCACGTGCCTGATGTGCGCACCAAGTCAAAACGAAACTACTGTTTGCCACAACTGTTGTGGACGAAGCCGTGGTCGCTATCGACGCGATCAAGGATGGCGACTATGCCTTAATGAAGGCATGCAGTCAATGTGATGTTATGCGCGACCATAAATACAAGAATAAGCACGAAGCGTTCCTATCGTTCACGTATGAGCCCCGCTGATGACAATGGCAATGCAAACTCTGCCGATCCATTTTGGTTGGACGATAATGCTGTTTTTGCTCTTTTGTGTCACGCATTTGCGGTGCTCCGTGCTTGCCGCACTCAGAGGTGTCCCAATAACCTGTGTGCAGCCAAATACGTCTGAATTACCGAGAGTGATTCTATTATGTAATGCTATGCCTACCAAGACCAAAGGACGAGTCCGAATTATCCAATTTTTCGAATTAACGAGGGTTGTATTAACAAGGTATTACTGCACTGTGTAAACACAATATAAGATGGAAAGATTCCCTATCTTACGCCAGCACCATAGGTCCATGAAGCACATCATTATTAATTTACTACTCCGCTCTAGTATCGTGCGCTATGACGGGGGCAGGAAAATGCCAAATAGACACCGGGCAGATGATGCGGCACTGGTCAACATTTCTAAAGCCGTTCGCCCGTACTGTTGGCAAAGGCGGCTGCAAGGAAAGGCTGAGAAAGCATATAGTAGATGAAGCAAAGCCTCGCTGTCGCATACATGTAAATAGAGCTTATGGTTACAATACCAAAACATCTGTTGCGCCAATCCACCCGCCGTGGAACATGTATCAACAGGATGTCAAGTAGACGCCGAGCAGATGACGCAGTGCCGATGAAAACATATTGAGGGGCAATCGGCCTTTCTATTGGCTAAAGAGTCCTGCAGCTTCTACAGTGCTGCAAGGAACTAAAGACGCAGTATAGTCAAAGCGCTTGCAATGTGAGGGCCAATCCTTTGCTGTCGACAAGTCCATCAGATTCACTCATCCTTCGGCAAAAGGAACGCAGCCTTCAGGAAACAGCTCAGAATATGTGCTGATAACCAGCGCATGATAGGTGACGTGCATAGTTTGCTGTACACATATCACCATACGTGCAATGAGGATGCCTGACATTGGCAACATGCGAAAGGCTCACTGTGGCATGCCTGGTTGCATGAAGCATGCCTTGCATACCTGAGTTCTTGAATACTCACGGCTGCTTGGTCCACACGTTTTGCACGTGTGCAGCCTTTGAAAAATGTTGCTTTGGTTATAGCGCAGTACCGCTTATAGCAGACATTTTCGACTCCGGTGACTTACGTTATAAGTTGTCTATGCTGCACTACATTGTTTGTATGTACACATCTTCAAACTTTAATGTACACATCTTCAAACTTCAATGTACACATCTTCAGCACTGGTGCCAGAAGTTTGCATGCTGGTCACATGATGTCGGCGCACAGCTTGCTACTTCTGGTACATATACAGTATAGACCACTTATAACGTAACCGCTTATAGTGCAGGACCGGATATAGTGCGGTCTTTTCAGACTCCCGTTAATTTTCCCATAGCACTCCATGTATACACGTATCGCTTATAGTGCAGTTGTGGGAAACGAAATACCGGTTACAGTGCGGTTGCCTGGGAGTACGGAAGTCAGCGGAGACGGCGAACACTCCCCTCAAACGGGCGCCCCAAGGAGTGCTCGAGGAAGAAAGAGAGACGAAGTGGAGGAGAAGGGCACGTGGTGCGAACTAACAGCCAGTGAGGCTGAAACCAGAATCTTGAGTGCGAGTCGTGAAATATCACGGCGCGCATAGCAAGCGAGGGCCGCGAAACTGCCAATGCCATCCAACGCTCGCTTCACGATGACGGCAGTAAACGAAACTTCAGGGAGCGGGCGGCGCCGGCACAGCACGGCGAAGGGCGCACGCGGAGACCGTGGAATGTGAGGGAGGAGGGCGGCAGGGAAGCGGATTTCGCCTCGGCAACTCCGCTGCTTCGTTGGCTCCCCTCGCCCTCCCTCATAGCTCCCTCCGTGCAGGCGCCGCCGCTACAGCCGGCCCGGCACCCGCTCCCCAAAGTTTCGTTTTCTGCCATTATCGGGAAGCGGGCGTTTGCCGGCGTGGGCAGTTTCGTTGGCCGGCCTGGGACAGCGCCTCTGCTTCCCTCTGCGCCGTAGCCGCAGCGTGCAAGGTCAACACGTGACTAGAAAGTAGAGGAAGCATAAAGGAGAAAGAAGGGTTCACACACGTGACTACGGTAGCGTGGCTGAGACGTCGGCATGTACATGCATGTTCCGGCGCAACGCAGAATCGGCGACCTTGCCATTTGAGCGAGGGTGAAATTTCCGTCGCTTTTCTTTTTCTGTTTTTTTTTTGTTTTGTTCGCGCGTGACATTGCGGGGTCTCTCCTAAGCTTTTACTCTATGGCGGTACCGGAGCAATGCCGGTCGGAGGCGCCGCCGCGTGATTTGGTTCGAATTAACGAGATTCGACTGTGGATTGAATGCAAACGTTCTAGCCGCATTCCTCGACTGTCGCATACGCGTGGCGGCTCTGTGCACATGTTTTGCATATGTGCGGGCCTTGAAAATTGTTGCTTTGGTTATAGTGCGGTACCGCTTATAGTGCGGATATTCGCGAATCCGGCGACTTACGTTATAAGCGGTCTACACTGTATCTGGAATGGGCAGTTATCTAAGCTGCTAGCACGACGCCTCTCACGAGACGCGTCATGCGTAGCCAGGTGCCCACAATGAGCCCCGTGGGCCTCAACACTAAAGTAGTACAAGGAGTAGCATCATCTTGCATACATTCTCATGAAGGTCTATGTAATGCCAAAATCAATGTCATTACCAGCCTAAAACTTGTATTTGCTATCAACAATGTCTGCTGACTTTTACTGCTGCATGTTAATAGTCTAGTCTGCCCGATGCAGACAGTACTTCTGCGGCAGAATTCCATATAGCCTCAATGTTTTATTTCAAAGTAAAGCTATCTTTGCCCCTTCCCCCACTATGCGGGTGGTGTCTTGCAGAATAGACAACTTGGGCCACTGGGTATGCACCCGCATAAACCACTTGCTACTGGCTGCTGTCTGGCCTAGTAGACGACAACACTGGCCACCTAGCACGCACTCGAATAGACAACTTAAGACCTCTGGGCATGTAAAGCTGCGTATGCACCACTGGACATGTGCTCATTCTTGGCCAATCCCTCAGAATTGGTAGACTCGAGAGGTATGGAAGCCTTAAATGTGTTTACATAAGCCTCATACTTCTCTATGCCCTGTACACCTCTCATCAACACTCTTCCCTCAACAAGCATCAGCTTTGTCCTTGTGGCACGAAGAGTTACCAGCTACAGGCAACAAGGTCGGTGCCTGTGTCGTTCATCACAGCTGCTATCTCAATACCTCAAACCAGCTTCACGTCATTTAGATTCCAACATAGTTGTGGATCTGCAGATCTCTTAATTACTTGGTGCTTTCCTGCAATAAACTGGTCCAACATAGATTTTACTATGTCAAAGAACACCATCACAAGCGATTTCATCGAATCATGCCTTACGAACACAAATCATCGATAGTCCCATGCATAATGATGATAATCAATCTAACATACCAACCTTATCCTCTACTCCTCATCCCAATAAGTTATTGTTATAGTAAAACCTCGTTAATTCGACCCTCATTAATTCTGAAAATCGGTTAATTCAGACTCGTCCTCTGGTCCCGGCCGGCGTATGCATTATTCAATGCAATCAAACTCTCGTTATTTCTGACTTATTTGGCCGCACATTCATTGATTCAGACAACTTTTGGAGCTCGGCAGAGCGAGGAGCGCCGCAAAAGAGCAAGAACGGCGCCAGCGTCCAACCAAAACGAAGCGGCGGAGTCCTCATCGCCAGTCATCAGCTGAAATCGTATGTAAATGACAACAACGCCGGAACGCTTTGTGCATATTTGTGCATTTAAAGCCTGTATTCTTGCGTTTACCGCCGCGCATAGTACCGCGTTTGCCGCGGGCTTTCATAATTACGTAATCGTCATCCACGATTGTGTCGATAGCAGCCGCAGCTTTCTCCGCAGCAGTTGCGGCGAACAGTAGTTTCGCTTTTACCCGGTACGCGTATCGGCCGCATGCCTAAAATACCGTGCAGTCGCCAGCGATGATCGCATAGATGGCGACTGCGGTTTTGTCTGCAGTTGTTGCAGCGAATGGTAGTTCCGTTGTTACTCGGTGCGTGCGTCGGGCGTGTGCCTTCAGCACCGCAATGTTCCCGTTCATAATTGCGTCGATAGCGGTCGTGATTTTATCCGCAGCAGTTGCGGCAAACAGTTGTTTCGTTTTGACTTGGTGCAAAGTGGTCAAGGTTGAAGAGCACCGGCTACATAGCAATTATGTTTTCGGCAGCTCACTGGCGAAAAGATAATTGGGATGTGCATGCGATAGTGCAAAGCATGTCGCAAATGAAGGCGCGCGACGCGGCCATGCTGCGAAGAAAGTCGCGAGGCCTCAATAGCCGCTTCGAGAGCCAACAAGTCGTTTTTCAACTTCCGCTATGCTTTTGTGCAAAATAGCAATAGGAGTTGCTCATTCATTCACTAAATAAAAACGCGATGACGTAGTAAGCATTTGCTTATTGTTTTCTGGATACCCTCGATAATTCGACATTTCGTTAATTCGGATGTTTTTTTCGGTCCCGTGAAATCCGAATTAACGAGGCTTTACTGTAATGACACATCTGCTTGACCTTGTGGGGGTCTTCCCCAACCCGTAGCGCGTGTAATCGCAGCTACGTAGGGTTCGGGCGAATAAGGCAACCAGCGAGTCAACTCAACAACGTTTATTGCTGTCAGCAATAAAACACACTTGTAGAGGGAAGTCCGCTCTGTATAACAACTAATAAAATAGGCTTGCCTCGTCGCGTGTGGTAGTCACGCGAACGAGGTCACTCACGGCTTTCAGCAGGTAAAATCCGTCCAGGCAGAAGGTCAAGCGAGGTCAGAGAGGGCGGGGGTCTCTCGGTCGCGCTCTTTTATGCCTTTTTGCCTTTCCGCGAGGGGAGTGTCCTCCTCGCCCGCCGGATACTTTCCCTCTTCCCGCGCGGCACGCGCGTCGCGAGAGGCGAGCGAGAACCGGGAGAGGGCAAAGTGCATTTCTCCCGTGTTCGCCCGGCTCCCGCAGCGCGCGGTGTGCGCGCACGAGATGTCCACCCGGCTGCTGTCGCGGGCGCTCCGTGCGCCGGCGACGGGCGAGCGCCCGCGGGAGAAGGTGGCAGCGTGTGCTCCCCCACATCCTCCCCCCCTTAAGAAGGCCCCCGTACGTTGAGGCTGGCACCTAGGGACGTCCGTTTGCCTGAGTACCCGCCGAGGTTGGCGACCGAGGAAGCGTTGTGGTGATGTAGCCCTCAGCTGGCGGACACTTGATGCCGACTCGGAGGCGGCTGGTCAGCTGCACTGCTCGGGCTTGCGAGGCGGGATCGTTGTCGGGGCTCGAAGGTGACTCTCAGTGCTGCGCCCTAGGTGTCGGCTGCGCTGGAGGGGGTGGTCGTCCGCCGGCTAGCGGTTCGTGCGGCTCCAAGGCCGGCGTAGCGCCGTCAGTACTGCAAGGGCGTCAGTTGTTCCAGCGCGTACTGCAGGCAATTCGCACGGCCGTATCTCGTCTTGCTCTGCTCCTGGAAATTGTTATCAGCAACTGCATAGCAAACTGCACGGAACGTCACTGTGATCAGCAGCATAGTTGGCCGTATCCGGGGACACCATCGACGTCTGTTGCGAAGGGAATGTTCGCAAGCATCATCACCAATTCGAGTCGCAGCACAGGATAATCACCGCACTGGCCCTCACAGCAGTCTTTGGTGAAACCGCACACCCACGCGTCGAGCGTTCACGCCACATTCCCGTCGTGGCCTTGACGACTCGTCGTCCCTACTCGGCGCTCCATGGTCACTAGACGTTCGCTTCCCCGGCAGGAACTACCAAGGTGCCAGCCCGGCGCGGCTGTATGCTCACGCGGTACGCAACGCCACCCGGACTTACGAATGTTCCTCGCAGTCGTCGGGTTACGCAACTAGCAGTCAGATTACCTTCGCCTGCTACGCAAATTGTAGCGCGGCTGCGGGCTCGCCGTTCTGTTCTGACTGCTCTCTCTCACCGATCGCGGTTGAGGGAGGGCCTGATCGTCATCCCACTGCTCATCACGCGGCACGTAGCGTTTCAGGTCGCATACGTGTACCGGTCCGCCGATCGGCTTTCCTTTCTTGTTCTCGAGCCGGTAAACAAGCGAGGAAACCTTCTCTCTCACTAGATACGGCCCGGTCCACTTCGGCGCCAGCGAGGCAGCGAACTGTTTGGTAGCATCGCTGAGAACGTGCTGGCGTCGAAGCACCAGATCGCCCACTTCGTAGTGGACGTTCCGATGCGAGCGGTCGTACTGCGCCTTCTGCTGTGCCCTTGCAGTGCGAAGATTACAGCGTGCTTTATGTAAAGCTTCCGTCATCTTGGCACGTAGATGCGTCGCGTATTCAGCTCGTGCTGACGGCGCGACTGGCATTCCGCTGCGATCCGCGAGAACCCTATCCATCGTATTCGGCAGCTCTCTCCCCAGGTTGAGAGAAGAAGGCGCATACCCAGTCGAGCGGTTTACTGTCGATCGCAATGCAAACCCCATCTCTGGAAGGTAGGTATCCCAGTCCTTATGCCTTTCAGAGAACGCGACAAGCATGTGCTTGATGTTGCGATTGACTCGTTCAGTGGGGTTCGACTGAGCATGGTAGGTTGTCGTTTTCTTATGCTTAATGCCCAGTGCGGCGCATGAGTCAACGAACACCTTTGCAGTGAAGTAGGACGCATTGTCCGTTATCAACTGCTCCGGAAAACCAAACCTGGTGAAAACCTCCATCAACTTATCCATGATCACCCGTGCCGTCAGTTTTCGTAGGGGGAAAAGTTCTACCCATTTACTGAAGTGATCCGTGACCACCAGCAAGAATTTGTTCCTGCTCGGTGTTGTGGGATACGGTCCCATGATGTCACATGCCGCGATTTGCCAGGGAGTCTGGCTGTCGATAGGCTGCATGAAGCCGGGCGGTCGTCCGCCTCGGGGCTTCACGCTTTGGCACACATGACACGATCGGGCGTAGCGAATCACGTCCCGTTTCATGCCTGGCCAGGTAGCGAAGCGACACAACTTAACGTAAGTCTTGGGGCCGCTCGCGTGCCCAGCAATGCACGAGTCATGAAAGTAGCGTAGCAGTGCTCCTCTCAACGCGCGCGGTATCACCACCTTAAACGCCTCACTTGTGTCGTTCTCGGTGGGAATATACCTCAGCAGGACGCCGTCGGAATTCAGTAGATAGGAATCCAGTGCGCTCACAGCATTACCAGCTGTTCCTGAGCGCTCCGCACCGACAGCAATACCAGCTGCCTCCATGTGCGCGGCGGCCGCGCCGCCCGGCTCTCGGAGCCCGTCAAGCACTTTTCGACAAAACGGATCCTTCTGCTGAGCCTCGAACAGCTCCTTTCTGCTGAAGACAACTCCTGCGGAACCGACAACATCTACGTGGTTCACGCTCTCGCCCAGGATCGACGGTTGTTCCGCGTCCCTTACTCGGGCTACGGCCAGGGTTTCTCCCTCGCCTCGGACAGGCGCTCGCGAAAGTGCGTCCGCTGCGGCATTGCTTTTTCCTTTGCGGTAGCGCACGGTGAAGTCGTAACGCTGCAGCAGCAGTGCCCAACGCGCCAGGCGACCACTCGGCTCACTCAAGCGCCTCAACCAAGTGAGAGCCATGTGGTCAGTCTCAATTGTGAAAGCCACTCCGTCGACATAATAGTCAAACTTTCGCAGAGCGAAAACTATCGCGAGACACTCCTTCTCTGTCACCGAGTAGTTCCTTTCCGCCGGCGTCAACGAACGGCTCGCGAACGCAACCGGTCGGAGAATGCCTCCGTGCTCCTGAAGCAAAATTGCACCTAGACCCAGGTCGCTTGCGTCTGTTTGAATCACAAACTCCCTGTTCAAGTCGGGCAGCTGCAACTCTGCCGTGTCAGCGAGCACCTTTGTGAGGCCGCGCAGTGCCGCCTCCTGCTCTGGACCCCAAGTCCAACGCTCGTCTTTCCTTAAGAGCTTCGTTAAAGGCGCTTGCACTGCCGCGCAGTCTGGAATGAATTGGCGATAAAAGTTCACCAATCCCAGAAAGCGTCTCAGTTCGCCGATGTCTTTCGGCGAAGGGTAGCTAAGTATAGCCTCGAGCTTATCCTCACTCGGCAGAATGCGGCCGTTGTCCAACGTGAATCCCAACAGCGTTATTCTGTTCGCAGCTATCTGAGCTTTACTCGGGTTCAACGTGATACCCGCGGACCTCAGCCTGTCTAGGACGTCTCTCAAGTGGCACAAGTGCTCGTCGAATGTTTTCGAATAAACCACTATATCGTCGAGATATGCGAGAGCATGTTGCCACTTCGCATCTCCTAGAACTCGGTCCATCAACCTCTGATAAGTAGCGGGAGCTCCGACTAAGCCAAAAGACATTCTTTTGAACTGAAAGAGCCCGCGGTGACAAGTGAAAGCCGTTTTTTCTTTGTCACGCTCGTCCATTTCGACCTGAAAATATCCCCGACTAGCATCGAGCGTCGTAAAGTACTTCGCCCCGCCTAGGTTAGATACTAAAGAGGAAATGGAGGGTAGAGGGTACGCATCCTTCTTCGTAACCTCATTCAGCCTGCGGTAGTCTACACAAAGGCGATAAGTATCGTCCTTCTTCGGGACTAGAACTACCGGGAAGCCCCATGGGCTGTTCGACCTTTCCACAACGCCTGTGTCGATGAGTTCGTCTGAAGCGCTGTCAAGTGCTTTCCGTTTAGTCAAGCTTATCGGCCGAGGATTACATTTCCACGGCGCAGCGTCACCCGTGTCTATCCTGTGCCTGACTAACGTAGTGAGGCCCGGCCGGTCCGTGAAAATCGCGTCGTATTCGTACAACAGCGATGACAGTCGTGCCCGTTCTCTCTCCGGCAGGCTGTTGACCTCTGACAAAAGTGGGTGCGCTGCCCCTTGCAACGTCGCGGCACAATGTTGTGCTACCGTCTCTCCGTTGCTTTGATCGTCTTTACCGATTACAGTTTGCTCGCTCGGCTGCGGCTGGGTGTGGCCCGCTCGCGCCGCCCCCGGAGACTGGCGTGTCGCCGCAGGCACGGGCGCTTTTGCGAAACGCTTCAAAACACCCGTTCCGTTCTCTCGGTAACCTCCGCTGGCGATGTCTATCAAAATACCCGACTTGGCGAGAAAGTCTCGACCTAAAATAACAGGCACTGACAGACCGGGAAGATGTACGAGGCGTTGTCGCCTGACGCGTCTCTCCCAACGAATAACTAGTCTAGCTGCACCGCTCGATTGTGCTGTGCCGGAAGCAAGGCGGAAAGTGATGTCACTATCTCTTAAGCGGATATTGTTCTCGCGGAGATGCTGCAACACCTCGTCACCAAATAACGAAGCGCTTGCCCCAGTATCCAGTAATGCGGCAAACTTCTTTCGGGCTATCGTTAGCTCGATGAACGGCGCCTGCGAGTCCGCGACATCTCCTACGCGACAAGCCAAAGGCGCAAGTAAATCGAAATCGCCAGTTGTGTTCGAGATCGCCGCCCGGGACCCAAGGTGGATCACCGGCGGCCTCGCCCGTTTCCCGAACCACGTGCTCGACCTTGGCCCGGCGTGCTTGCGCAGTCACGGGCGATGTGCCCCAGTCCGCCGCATTGGTAGCAACGGCCACCGAAGCCTCGGTGGCGTGGGCGCCCGTCGCTCCAATCCGGCGGGCCGTAGCTTCCACGCTCGGCGGTCGGCATGTGCCGCTCCTCTGTTCTCGCATTAGTCGCAAGTTCCTGCCGCGGCGCACTGCGTGCCGCGTTATGCTGTGCTGTTTTCAGCGCGTAGGCGTACGGGTCCAAGGCGCGGTCTGATAATTCCCAACCACGCTGGACCTGCTCGTCGGCGAACGATGCCGACGCGTCGACCCTCGGGGAATGTGAAGCGATCCCGCCGCCGTTCCACGCGCAGCGAGGCTCGAGTGACAGCGCGGCGGGTGGAGGCGGACGGTATGCTCGCGCCGCGAGGATGTCCCCTTGGATGCGCTTTGCTTCGGTGGCGAGCTCGTCTAAGTCTCGGTACCTACATCCCCTGAAGTAGGCCGCGAAAGTCGGGTGCGCTTGCCGTGTGACGCGCTCGACTTTATCGGCGTCGGTGGCGAGAGGACTTGCGAGACGATAAAGTTCGTCCATCGCTCGAACATACTCCAGCAGGGACTCGTCCGGATGCTGGGTACGCAACTCCAACTCTCTCCTCAAACGCCACTCGTAGTTGGCCGGAAGAAATTCCTCGCGGAAGTTCGCGCGGAACTCTTCTACTGTGCGGGCTCTGTGTCCGGCCAGTCGGAACCAACGAGCCGCCTGTTCAGTCAGTGAAGCAGGGACCACGCGCGCGAGAAGTTCGGCGTCTGAAAGCCCTGTTGCTTGCTGATAATACTGCAGACGGTCGAGGTACTCGTTTGCACTAGTGCGATCGTGGTACCCACTATAGGTAGGCATGTCTACCTTAATTCGTGGTCGCTCGCTCTGCGACGGGGCCCGCATGGTGTTCTGCAGGGCGCCGGCTAAGCTCTGCATGACTTGCAGCGCATTCTGCAGCATTATTTCGCTTGACGGAATACTACCGCCCGAAGGTTCGGACGCATCCGCAGCTTGCGTCGAACTATTTAGAGGCATAGGTGGCTCTGAGTCCGCGGGACGACGCGGCGAGGTGTTAGGCGTGTTAGGCCTACTCTCAGGCCTAAACCCTGCCAACGTGGCGTTTCCGCGATCCCGACTGTTCCACGTGAAACACTCAAAATCAAAGCTACCGGTTTGTTCGGAAGCTGCCGCCGCGTTAGCACTAGGCCTCTGATTATCTGCCGCGACCTCCGACAACATGAACAAATCTGGAAAGTCAGACAAGCCCGTCGCCATTGTTTACTGCAACTTCAGTAGTCCCAGCTCCAAAAAACAGAAAAGAAAACTCGCCGTGTTGCCGAATTCGAACCACGTTGGTAGCGCCAAATGTGGGGGTCTTCCCCAACCCGTAGCGCGTGTAATCGCAGCTACGTAGGGTTCGGGCGAATAAGGCAACCAGCGAGTCAACTCAACAACGTTTATTGCTGTCAGCAATAAAACACACTTGTAGAGGGAAGTCCGCTCTGTATAACAACTAATAAAATAGGCTTGCCTCGTCGCGTGTGGTAGTCACGCGAACGAGGTCACTCACGGCTTTCAGCAGGTAAAATCCGTCCAGGCAGAAGGTCAAGCGAGGTCAGAGAGGGCGGGGGTCTCTCGGTCGCGCTCTTTTATGCCTTTTTGCCTTTCCGCGAGGGGAGTGTCCTCCTCGCCCGCCGGATACTTTCCCTCTTCCCGCGCGGCACGCGCGTCGCGAGAGGCGAGCGAGAACCGGGAGAGGGCAAAGTGCATTTCTCCCGTGTTCGCCCGGCTCCCGCAGCGCGCGGTGTGCGCGCACGAGATGTCCACCCGGCTGCTGTCGCGGGCGCTCCGTGCGCCGGCGACGGGCGAGCGCCCGCGGGAGAAGGTGGCAGCGTGTGCTCCCCCACAACCTTAGCTACCATTCCGTGCTCAATGCACGAAACAGCGCGGCAACTTGAAATTCGCTGTGAAGTTGAGGGGGTGCTCTTGCATGGGTGGGGGCGCTTGCTCGGAATTTTGCTGTACGTGCTTCCACTCCTTTTTCCATTAAGACTGTCTGGGACTGGAATGACCTTCCCACTGATGTTGTGCTCTACTCCGACCCACTTCATTTCAAGGCTGCCACTGAATACATACTTCACTGAAGCATCAAACTATCCCTCATGTAGTGGCCACGACATGGGGTCTTTGAGGAACAAACAAACAAACAAATCAAAAGCTAGAACTGCACGATAAAACAAGTTCACGTCTTGCTTGCGCCCACATGTGAGGAATGCTCACAGCTTTGTTTGCTGGCCAATGTCACTGAAAAACACTAGTTTTCACAGACTTATTTGCTGGAGGTAGCTTCTACATAACATGCGTATACTCTCGTAAATCACAATACAACTCTTATTTCCCCACTACCTTTACTGTCGACCTCATGGAGTGTGCAGGGCTCTGGGTACACGCAAACAGTTTCGCGTATTAAGCAAATTAAAAGCACTCCTCAAGTGGAGTAAGCAACAGCTTCAGGTTGTCCTCCCAGCACTCACCTCCCTCGCCTTCCTCGGTCGGTGCGATGATGGTGACCGAGGCGTCTTCCTTCTCTTCCTCCTCATCGTCATTCTGAAGCTGTCCTTTCCGCCAGAGCTCCAGTTCACCTGCAACACCACCGCAACGTAATGTCATTATCGTGACAACAACAAATTGTTCCGCATGGTGCATCTCAGCCAACCTTCCCGAGCAGTTAAAGAACAGGTTCGTAATTTGTGCCACCCTTCACACGACTAGTAATCAAACAAAAGACCCACCTAATGCGGCATTGTTATCATGAACATTCTTGAAGGCGCTGACTTCTTTCGGCAACCAGAGCTGCTCAACATCCTGCCCTTACCCATACAACTTGGCTTTTCATAATGTTTTAAAATAATTTATGGCATCTAAATGACTTGCTGTCCACTGCCTAGTTTAGCATGGCTATCCAACATCACTTAGCATAAAGCAAAGGCATGTAAACATTAATGTGTATGTCTTTATCTTTGCATTTGATGCTTAGTTAACTTCTGTAACCTTGAGCTGTTGATATGGCACTGAAACAGTTGCTAGTTGGTCCCCCCGCCTTCAAAATTTTAACATGTTAAGCATTCGTAATAAACAGGCAATGCCTAGGTCCATCCACATTGTCCAGCCATGAATGTTAGATACTGCTACGAATAATGGGTTTCAACATGTTATCAAGAGTACTGGTAAAATAAAAAGGCTCGCAGGTCTGCATTCTCTTATGCTAGCACTCCCCAAACACTTGCCCAGGCAAGGTCCAAAGTTTACGGGGCGTGGGTGCCGCGAAGAAGCCTAACATCAGTCAAGTTTTAGCTCGCAGCCATTAAAATTATTCTGGTCACGTACGCTCGTAAACATACCAAGGTTGAAATCCACGCCGAGTGGCCTGGCTCGGGGAAGTATTCTGCTTTATGTCAGATCCCACATCCCATAAACTTTCGACCCTGCCTGTATGTGCAGAAACTCCATGTATGCACGCGAGAGAAATTCTAAGCTATTATTACTCTTTATTAGTAGTATTCTGAAACAACATACAGTGGTAAATCCATTCTTTCATATAAAAGAAATGCTAACAAGACTGCTCGTATTTAAACAATAGCTCATTCTGTTCTCGTCGCTCTTGCTTATTCTGTAGTAGTAAACGTCTGTGGCATGTCTTTCATGGTATATATCAAATAGTGCAATGAAATGTTCATATATTAAAAGTTATTTGAAACTGCGCAAATTTTGGTGTGTGTTACGTTCAGCATTTTATGTATTTTTATTGTGTATTTCTATATGTATATGGTTGTGCATGCGTGTATCCTTAGTGTATATATGTGTATATGTGTATGAATATATGCTTAAGTATAATATGTATTTGAGTGAATACCCGCATGCTGTTGGCTGCTGCATGCAGTGTGGAGGGATGAGGTCCAGTCAGGCGACATCAAGTCACCTTTAACTTCATTCCTTGACCGAAGGGTTTCAGCTCATTTCAGTGATCATGCACTGTACGCTACATTGCACCTTTTTAATCTTCTGTCAAAATAAACTATCCGATCCTTATTACTGTAACGCATATCAAGTTAAGACAGTGTGTGCAAAATATAACACCGTTCGTGAAACAAATATCCCCATCGTGTTTCACCTATTTTGTTTCACGAAAATGTTTGCGAGAGTGTAGATGGTAACACTGCAGCAAGTGACCTTTGTCCCCCGTAGTCTCACACTCGCTTTAGCTACTCTATTACTGCACTTCTCAAGGAACTATGCTTTATGAAAAGAACAATCAAACGTCCACCACAAATAAATGAATGTCTGAGCTCACAGCCAACCGAACACAGCCTGCCAAAAATTAAACCAAGGCCAAGTCTTGTACAGCCACAGGACCACAATAAATGAAGTGGACTTCTGTCCCCACTTTTAACTGCTCTTTCTTTTAAAGAAGGAAATTTTTGTTTTATCTAGGCCACATCATCAGGCGTTCAGTGGCCATCCCATTAGAAAGTTCCAACTATGGTAAAAAAAAAAAAAACTCACGCTTTTCGTCTTCTGGCTTGAGTCGCTTGTTCTTTATGAGAATCTTCCTCTTGAGGTCGTTGGGACTTGGAAGCGGTACTGCTGGCTCCAACTGCAAGTACCAAAGCTCACTACTACAAGGTGACCCTGAAATTCCCCTGGGCCTTCACACCTAGTTCTCGTCAGCACTTGAATGCCCTCTGTTCAAGGGGACTTCCATTCTTTCGAATATGTACCTTTTTCCTTGGACTGCTTGTGTGAAGCATTTTACAAGTGGGTAAATTACCCCATCTGCGGAAATAATATTTCCGCAAACAACAATAAACTGCCCAATCAAAAGTCGCCAAATGACAAGGGTTACAATTTTTCCTGCAACTGTCACTTTGCCGTCACTTGGCAACTGCCAGTGATCATGTATTGTATAAAGTGTAAAGTAGCACATGACAAAATGAGCAATGTGTGTGGCCAACTTCAGAGGGCTTGGCATATAAACACATGAATGACAGTTTAAAGGTGTCTACTGAAAGGAAATAAGGTGTTATTCTTTCTTTCTGTTCCTCAATTTTTTTTTCACCACACTAAATTTATACCCGTGTCACACGGGTGTTTGGAAGGCCTTCCAACCGATAGTCCGTTGACTTAATTAAGGTCAAGTTCGAGCTGCCAGACAAGCGGTTTCGAAGGCCACCGAGTCAATAGTCTATAGAGTCAACGGAGCACCCTCCAACTTTCATCGAAACCCTGATGGCCTTTGAACAACGGCAGCCGCATCGAACGACGCAAACGTTGCCACAGTTTCGCTACTCAACAGCTTAAAAACTAAACATACACGTATAACAATGTATAAACAATTTATTAAAATGTTTAAACAAAAATAAAATAAATTTTTTGTGCTTTTAAGTGGATTTAATATTATTTCACTTTTGGCGACATGAAAACAAAAATAAAGGTCTGCAGCGCCACACATTTTTTGCGAGAAACACCTGAACCACTCAACGGCCTTTCAAAACTGCCATGTAGCAGCAGCACAGCTACTTTGATCGATAAAGTTGTGGCATTTCGAAGGCCATCGACTGGAAGGCGTTCCAAGTGTGCCCGTGTGACACAGGTATTATTCACTCTCCATTGTAGTCTTTCAATAGTTTTGTTGAGCAGAAAGACAATTCCAGCTCGCTTACCCGATCACCTTGTGCGTTTCACTAGTGTTGGTGCACTGTGTTCAGAATTATCCTACTGTATCTCTCAGTGGATATACGTTTAGCTGCTTCTAAATGCGGCCAGCTGTACGCCCCAATGAAGAAGCGCATGCATTGTAACTAATGGCTTCTTTCAGGGCATCTGTTACAGATGGTTCAACTGTTGGAAAGCACTTGTTTTCCACCCTCTCGCATTTACCCCTTGTGTTTGTGCTGGAACAGGTGTGCTGTGGGTCTCACATGTTCTCCCGTTGTAACTTTTCCAGGTTGCTGACTTTCTTTTGCTTCTTCAGCTTTTTGCATTCAATTACGTGACACATCTTGGTCTCATGCATATAAATAAAAATGAAACTCTAGCACTCTGAAAACTGCAGTATGAAACTCAGGGGGTATAAAAACATTTGTCAGAGATTTGATTCAGAGTGGTAGTTTGAAGCTGACCCAACTGGCATTCGTTCGGGCATGGCAAATGGTGCAGATGATGGAGCTCAAGATACGCAACCAGAACAGTGCATCTCTGCAGTTTGTAGTACATCTCTTGTCCCGTCGTCTGCATCATTGGCCATGTCGGTACATAACAGGCCGGGCAGATGCCCCAGTTCTTGTTTAACTCGGAGTGTCGAATGTTCCTGCAATGTTACAAAAATGGCCCCTAGATTCTACAAACCGCTTTCTGTACCCGTGAGGTGTGCGCATCAGGGTGTGATACACTGGCTCGGTCCATTCCTGCAATCACTGTGGTTGCCAAATATGAGCGCAACACTCCTGCTCATTTTTTTATAAGCAACACGCTCCTGATGAAATGAAATCTTTATCAAATAATCATAATTATCTACAAAGAAAATTTTATACACAACTAGCTAGCTAGCCTTATTGCTATGTGACGTCAGCAAATTTTGTTCTGTGTCGTGTTTACAAACAAACTTCAGTATCAGATGAAAATATAAGTGTGTCGAACCTTCACATAGCTAAACATGTCATACTTTTATGTGCGAGCAGCGTGTAGTACAGCTTCTACAAGTTGAAAATTGTGCATCATTACTTTACCTAGCTGGCTGCCTAAACTGAAGGAGCTGAGTGTACATTTAGGAACGACAAGTGGTGAACATACCGGATAACTTGGCAGTGGTTCAGTAATCAGCAGGTCACCAAAAATCTCCAGGCAATACTTGGCAAGTTTATACTGCTGCTTCTTGCTACAGAGAGAGAAACAGAGAAGCATTATTTAGCCTTTACATTGGTGCAGGAACTGTAAAAAAGAAATGCACAGTTGATAACCCTAGCTTGTTTAAGTCACAACACCAGCATTAAATCATTAAACATTTGCACTGATAATCAACATATTACTTACAACAGATCACAACTTCACAATGGAAAGAAAAACGTGTTTTGTTTATACAAAGATTTATTTAAGTGAAAGACATAAAGATATGAAATTATCACTTTACCTCAACAGCATTGAGGGATGTTTATAATGATAAGGGGATTTATTAACAGAAAGTGACAGGCGAAAAACCAACGCAGCTCCAAGGGAACAACGGTCTCGGCGCCAACAGCTCGTGATCTGAGTTCGCGTTATACATCGATGATAACGCCCCTCTACTGCTTGCTTCCTGTTCTTCTTCTTCATAACAATAACCCCGGCGGCGAAGGGGAGCCACCCTGGTGACTCAAGGCGATGAAATGATGAGAGGGTCGTGATGCGGCTTGAGGCGGCTGACGTGAACCGTGTCACGACCAAGACGGCGCTTGTCCAAGGAGGGGTTAACTGGCTCAATGACATAAGTGACGGGAGACCGGTATTCAATGACGCGGTATGGCCCGTGGTACTTAGCAGCAAACTTGGGAGTGAGGCCAGGAGAGTTGAATGGTTGTCTAAGCCAGACGAGGGATCCAATGGAAAAACTCTGCACATGCTGATCGTTGTCGCGGCGATCTTTCTGGAGGGCTTGGCTGTCAGACGTGAACGAGCGGGCCAGCTGACGACACTTTTCTGCATGCTGTGCGACGTCAGAAATCGGACGGAATTCGGAGGATTCAGGGCGGTACGGTAATATTGTGTCAAGTGTAGAGGACGGTTCACGGCCATATAAAAGAAACAATGGTGAAAAGCCTGTCGTAGACTGTGTCGCGGTGTTATATGCGTAAGTCACGAAGGGGAGAACGACGTCCCAATTGGAGTGGTCAGAACCGATGTACATCGAGAGCATATCTCCCAGCGTGCGGTTGAAACGTTCCGTGAGGCCATTGGTTTGAGGGTGGTAGGCAGTAGATGTGCGATGAACAATACGGCACGGGTGGAGAAGCTCTTGTATGACGTTGGACAAAAACACACAGCCTCTGTCGCTGAGCAGTTCCCGCGGTGCACCATGAAGGAAGCGACGTCACGAGCACCAGCCGCAGGGAGTGGAGCTGTTTCTGTGTATCGCGTAAGATGGTCGACTGCAACAATTATCCAGCGATTGCCAGCAACAGAGCACAGAAGCGGTCCATAAAGGTCGATCCCAATGCGTTCAAAAGGGCGGGCAGGACATGGTAAAGGCTGCAGCTGATCAGGTGTATGGTGAAACGTCTTCCATCATTGGCATGCCCCATACAATCGCGAGACACTCTTTTTCGGTGACGGAATAATTTGATTCCACATTGGTGAGGGCGCAGCTTGCATATGCCATGACATACTCAGGGAAGCCGGGCTTGCGCTGCGCGAGGACTGCACCAAGACCGATACCACTGGCGTCTGTATGTATTTCGGTTGGCGCAGCAGGGTCGTAATGGCGCAGCCTGAGTGGCGAAGTAAGTAGGCGGCGCAGTGTCGCAAAGGCGACGTCGCAGGCAGGTGTCCACTGAGAAAGGTCGTTGGGGCCGGCAAGGAGCTTCATAAGTGATGCTATAATTGACGTGAAATTGCGGACGAAGCGACGAAAATAGGAGGCCAAGCCGACAAAGCTTCGAAGCTCTTTGATAGTAGACGGCTTCGGAAATTTGGCAACAGCACGGAGTTTTTCCGGGTCAGGGAGAATTCCATCTTTGGAGACGACGTGGCCGAGGATGGTGAGATGTGTGGGAATTATGAAGGTTCATATTTTCCCGCGTCCTTACGCGCGCCACGGAAGTGAGGAGAGCAGACACTTTTTTCCCTCTTCCCGTTCGGGGAGCCAAACGGCTTTTCGTGCGGTGGCGCGATCCTCTTGGAAACCGGTTGCAAACGCAGCGGTGACGTGTACGCGGAGCCCCGCGCTCATTGGACCGAGCCCAGAACGAGGCAGGGCGGTCGCGTTCGGCGCAACCGGCGCACGCCGGAGAAATGGGAGAAGACTGCGAGCCGCGACGAAGGACGGAGCTCAGGTAACCATCTCGTTCCCCTCCTTTGTTGCACCCTACCTTGTTTGACCACTATCAACCCCGACAAACGTCGAGGTCGACTCTATAGCCTGCTTCCACGCGAATTCCCATGGAGCAATAAACCCTTTTTATACTTGTTACACTATCGTGTGTTGTCGTGTTTCTGCCTGTCCTTGTACCGCCAAACCCTGGTAGTACAAGGCAAGCACAAGGGAGTTGGCCGTCAAGCCTAAGCCTTACGACAAAGGCGGCTTGAGAGAACCCGGAGACTACAGACGGTGAGCCCCGAAGTGACATTTCTTCAGGTTGAGTTGAAGGCGTGCGTTTGTAAGGCAGCGGAGAATTGTGCGTAACCGAGCGAGATGTGAGGCAAAATCCAGGGAGAACACAACGACGTCATCGAGATAGCAAAGGCATACCTTCCATTTCAGACCGCGTAAAAGTCCGTCCATCATCCGCTCGAAAGTTGCGGGTGCATTGCGAAGCCCGAAAGGCATCCCTGTAAATTCATACAGGCCATCCGGTGTGACAAACGCCGTCTTTGGACGATCACACTCCGCCATAAGGACTTGCCAATATCCCGATCGCAAGTCGAGGGAAGAAAAGAATTCGGCACCTTGAAGGCAATCGAGGACGTCGTCTATTCGAGGGAGAGGATAAACGTCTTTGCGAGTAATCTTGTTGAGGCGCCGGTAGTCCACACAGAATCTGATAGAGCCATCTTTCTTCTTGCCAAGTACAACAGGAGAGGACCAGGGGCTGCAAGAAGGCGTGATGACTCCGCGCTGAATCATCTCGTCCACTTGTTCTGTAATGACACGACGCTCCGCAGATGACACAAGGTAGGGGCGCTGTCGCAAAGGAGCGCGAGTCCCAGTGTCAATCGTGTGAACCACTGCATTAGTTTGGCCTAGTGACGCTTGCGGTAAATCAAATGAAGTGCGGAACTCGTGTAGAAGGGCAAGAAGCTTCGTCCATTCAGCCGGAGCGAAGTCGCTGTCGATGGAACAGTGAAAAGTATCTGAGGGTACGGCGTCGGACGCAAGGTGAGGTGTCAGGGCGTTCAGCTGATGGTTTGTCTCAGGCTCGGAGGGATCGAGGGGCACGATAAGATTCACGTTAACAGGCTGGATGTGGCCAAGCGTTTCATTATGGTACAAAGTCAGAGAGCCTGAGTTGGGATTGCAAACGAGTAGTCCGGGATTATCCTGTGGAAGCGCGAGGATGGCAAATGGCAGTGACGTATTGTGGCGGCGATCAAATATGTCAGATGGCGTGAACAGAACGGTGGCATCGGGAAGGGCGGCACAGGAAACGGGAACAATGACGGCGCTGTGAGGTGGCAGGTCAGTATCGGCGGTGACGAAAAGCTTGCTATCACCAGGAGTGGGCACATGGGCGGAAGGCATCTCGCAAAATACAGAGAGCTCTACCTGAGCACGAGCGCAGTCGATAACGGCGTGATTACGCGACAAAAAATCCCACCCAAGGATCACATCATAAGAACACGAAGCCAGCACAAGAAACTCAACGCTGTAGATTGCGTCTTGTGTGAGCACCCTGGCCGTACATGCTGCAACGGGTTGAATATGTTGTGCACTCCTGAAGGTGGCGTCGTCACTTTACGGATGGAGCAGCAAAACTTCTGGCTCATTACGGAAATAGCGGCACCAGTGTCCACAAGCGCGAAAGTTCGTACACCATCAACAAACACGTCAATAACATTGGCCGGGGACAAGCGAGGACTTAGACAGGTGGACGACGGCGCAGCTCGTGCCTCAGAAGCTGCGGCAGTCAGTTTTCTGCCTCAAGAGCACTTGACCGGCGACGCATAGGCGAAAGAGAATGGTGTCACGGTGAGGGGTGACCGATGAGAAACGAAAGGTTGGACATCGGAAGTCGGCTGACGATCGCGGGCGTATGCTTCAGGTTCTCGTTCTGGCTTCAGGTTCTCGTTCTGGCGTGCGATGAGGAGGTCGGAAGGAGTAAGCCGAATATCTCGGCGCACTCGGGGTCGCCGCGAAACGCCGGCGACAGAAGCGGGCAACATGACCCGGAATTCCGCAAGCGTAGCAGATCGGTCGATTGTCTGCAGTGCGCCAAGGATTTGCGCACTGCGACTGTACCCCGAAAAGCGGCATCAGGGGCGGTTGAACTGGTGGTTGAGGGGTCGATACTGACAGAGGACGTGGCTTCATGACTGCATCCGCATACGTCAGTGGGGCGGCGACAGGAGTCGGTTGGCAGGCAGACGGCAAAGCCTCGATGACCTGCTCCTGTATCACCTGTCGAATGTTAGGAGTCAGGTAGTGCGTAGGCGCTGGCGTGGCCGGGAAGAACGAAAGCTGTCGAGCAACTTCCTCGCGCACGAGCTCCTTGATCTGGGCCAGGAGCGCAATGTGGTCGCTGCCGATGGTCAATGTGGCAAGGGAATCGTCTGTTGACATCTGCCACCGAGCTAAGACGCGTTGCTTACGTAGTTCGTCGAAGCTCTGGCACAGGCTAACGAGTTCAGACACTGTGCGCGGGTCCTTCGCCAGCAACATCTGAAAGGCGTCGTTGTCTATGCCTTTCATGATGTGCTTGATCCTGTCTTGCTCAGTCATGGAAGGATTCACGCGCTTGCACAAGTCAATGATGTCTTCGATATAGCTCGTGAAGTTTTCGCCCTGCTGCTGCGCCCGCCCGCGTAGACGCTGTTCAGCGCGAAGCTTGCGCACTGCGGGGCAACCGAACACTTCCGCGAAGCTCGTCTTGAAAGTAGTCCAAGTGGCGAAGTCCGACTCACGGTTGCGAAACCAGAGGTTCGCGACATCTGTTAGGTAGAACAGGACGTTGCGAAGTTTCGTAGGGTTGTCCCACTTGTTGTGCGCGCTCACCCTTTCAAACGACGACAGCCAATCTTCTACGTCATGTTCATCGGTGCCGCTAAAGAAAACAGGATCGCGTTGGCGCAGCACGCTTGACACGATGACCGACGGAGATTGGGCCGCGCCTTGCTGGGTAGCGTCATCAGGCATTGTCGGAGTGGCGTTGGGCAACGGGCGGCTTTGGAGCTCCTGGTCTGAGGAGGGTACCCCGCACCTCCACCACTTTGATAAGGGGATTTATTAACAGAAAGCGACAGGCGAAAAACCAACGCAGCTCCAAGAGAACAACGGTCTCGGTGCCAACAGTTCGTGATCTTAGTTCGCGTTCTACATCGATGATAATGCCCCTCTACTGCTTGCTTCCTGTTCTTCTTATTCATTACAATAAGAATAAAGTGCAAAAAAGACATAGTCATGCTCTGATTCAATTGGCTCAATTTGGTTTCCAGAAGATATGAGCACATGCATGAAAGTTCACCCCAATAGTTCCATGCGAAAGTCCCATTTAAAGTAACGCTACACATTTCTGAAAAAATATTTTGCCACTTGGCCTGGCACATGTCAACTAAACAACGATAAAGTGACAGAATGGGACATGACCCTGTAATGCAACACTTTGCTTCCCCCTTTGCTTTGACATGATTTACCTGACAATGTCCATTGACAATGTGCAACCTCTTTTTTCTTGTTGCCATTGTGATGTACAATTAAATTCAGAAGCAAGCTGAGGAACATGAACTCTGAACAGTAATCATTCACATCACAGTGGCACAAATGAGTGATAGATATTGGTTTTTCTTAGTTTTTTTAGCATTGCCTTTTCTTCACTAACGCATCTAGAGGGGGGCTTTTTAATGAACATGAACTGAGTCTCTAAACAGTTAACCCGCTTTGCGCGGGAATGCAAAGCACTACGCAAGCATGTAGACTTACCAGCAGTGGTTTTCAAATGAAAGAATCACAGGATAATCGGAAGTGACAAATGCACAGTCCCTGATGGCATAGATGACATCCTGCAATGGAGAGAACTGACTGTGTTGCAAGCCTTGGGAAGACAGGTGGGGTTCCCCAAGGCAGAAAGTTTAGTCCCACCTCTGCCCTAGACAAAAGTGTGGATAGAAGCACGAAAAGAGCACAAAACACCCAGGTATACATCCGTCCACTATTATGGAAGAACGAAACGATTCACAGAGAAACACAAGAAATGCGAGGATTTCCTCAATGTATTCCATATAAGAATAAAATTCATTTCCCCCTACAAAGAACACAGTGTTGGAGGATTCAGTTTTAAAGAGACACGAAAGTAAAATTCAATTTTCAATCTATGCTTCTGTAGACTGCAATGAGTAGGCCACTAATGCACCATTTCGCTGGAGTTCATTATTTATTTATAAAATGCAGAAAGAGAGAACACAGCTGGTGACTCCACAGGCATTGATGTGAGCTGCGGCAGGCCAGGAGTCAATAACACTTGGCTGGTGCGAATATTCTAAATTTTCGAATATTTGATCGAATATTATGTTATTCGATATTTGCTTCAGCCCAAATTCCAGTATTCAAAGTTTTCAAAGCATTCATTCAAAATGAACGAATACATGTATTTTCTTGCGTATAAGCCGCACCACCAATTATAACACCATGGAAATAAATAAAAAAACATTTGTGCATGTGACCCGCAACAATAACTGCATACAATGCCCGAATCTTTGCAATAACAGTCTCTATTCGCGGATGCATGAATCATCCACATCGTACCTCTGGTCAGCTGCTCTGTTCTCAACCTCTTCAACGACACTGACAATGGAGAACACAGCATAGCAGTCTGCGCTGCCACGAGAAATTGGGGTGCGGCCACGCGCTGATGTTACTGTGAATTTTTTTATTTATGCGTCTGTGCACTTGTAGAACGAAAATGGTTAAGCTCGTGTGCAGACAAAGACCATCAAGCTGAGCTTGTGCAATCAAGCATAAACTACTAGTGTCGAGCAGTCAAGATACAGTTAAACCTGCTTATAACGAACCTCCATATAATGAATTCCTGGATATAACAAAGTTATTCTATTTCCCGCCGTTACTCCATAGAAGCACATGTACTTGAGACCTCTACGTAACGAAGTGGCAGCGGGAGACCTCCTCGAAATAACGAATTTTCCCTGCCGACAACCTAGAGATTTCGCCCAAAATTTTGTCATTTTTGCGCGACCAGCAACCAGAAGCACCTTCTCTGCTGCGACGGAATGCGAAGCGACGGCGGCGCGCTTGGCGTGCTCGAATTCACGTCGACTGCGAGGTGAGAGCGAGCGCACGTGTGCGGACGTGCGAGCATGCGCGAGCTGGGCCTGCATCCCTCGACCCGGTGAGGGATGCAGACCGTATTTACTCGAATCTAACGCGCTTTTTTTCCCGATAAAACGGGTCCAAAAATTGCCTGCGCATTAGAATCGAGTGCGACCCTAAATTTGCGCTACCATATCGCCATCGGCATTTCAATATGGCTGCCTCCTACGCACTTCGAGTCTAGATCCCGTAGCTTCGACCATGTGCTGTAGTACGTGTGCTTAGGCATTAGTCTACGAATTTAGTTAAACAGCGAATGTTTACAAGTTTATACGGCTGATAAAACTACTATCCTTACTTCGTATAGCTGTCTGCTAATTTGCTGTAGCAATCAATGCTTCGCCTTTCGGGTGAAACTGGGACTTTTTTGTTCATCGCAACTTTAGTGTATTGGGAGTAAATCTTGAGTGATAGTTGTATTTCTGTATGAAAGCATGAGGTGCATGGTACAGTAAAGGATTTTTTTCCCTCTCTTTTGGTCACGGAAAACGGGTGCGCATTACAATCGAGGGCGCGTTAGAATCCAGTAAATACAGTAAGCGTTTCTTTTTCGAATTTTTGTGTCGAACCTGCATATAACGAAATCCTCTTTATAACGAAGTGTTTCGAGAATTTGTCAATTTCGGTATATCCAGGTTTCGGTATATCCAGACTCTCACGCGTCTCCTGTAATCCGGCTTCTCTGCGTGGCTAAGCGCCAGCAGCGGTCGTAGTGGTTGCGGCGCATTGCGAGAGATGGCGCGTGTGTCGTGATGCTAACGCCACCGAACGGCGGGGTGACTTGGAAGAAAAAGGTCGAAGGCGCTTCCTCTTTGGCTTGGTATTGGCGACCAACACGCACGCGCACGAACACTTCACGCGTGCGCTGGCCCGCTTCGCGGGACCGTCTCGCGAGGCTAAGAGCAGGACACCAGTATGGACGAACACGTGAACGACTAGGCGATGGTGTCATAGCATGGGGCAAACCATAGCCTCCTTGATAACTCTGTGCCTGTCAAACGGCGCTCGATCGGCCGTCGCTTTTCCTTATCCCTCTTGGTCGTTTCCACCGAGAGATGGCGCCACCGACGTAGACTAGCTCATGACTCCTGCCGTGTGCTCGCGTCTCCGTCTCTCCATTACCTCTGCTGGGATCGCAAGTCGGGTGCATTGTTTTTGTCGGTTTTTCTCGTGCAGTACGGTCAAACCTAGCAACGTTAGTGTGGTCCACGCATTTTAAACCTTCTTGCGTGATCGTGGACCTGAGCTTAACGCTGAGCGACCGTGAATGCTAGATGCTTTTCATGTGCGATCACGTTAATAAAAAAAAAAACATTCGAAGAGGCCACGCTGGTTCACAGACATCATGTGCGGGTAATGCACCATGAACTTCTTCACGTGGATACATGTAACTTCGAGCAACGCATATAGTGACAGAAGCGCCCTCGGGATTTTGTATGTCTGAACTGTATGCAACTCGGGATTTTGTATGTCTGAGCTGCATGCATCGTTCAACAAAGCGTTTGCAATAAAATATTTGCTCGCATCTTGCTTATTCAAGGCATGAGGCGCTTTTTCTAGGTCCTTAAATATTTGTTTCTATATTTTTTCCTGGTCGCCAAGGCACACGGACGTGGTAGAAAGTGCAAAGGTTTCTGGGTATAAATATTCACGTCGGTCACAACGCTCATCTGATTAAAAAGAACTTGGGGAAAACTTGTCTGAAAGTCGTAAAAATAGTATGCTACTAACGTGTGCCGAGGCCCGAAGGACGGCTCACTATAAGAATGAATGAAGGAAGAAGATTATAAGGACGGCTCACTATAGAGCAGCGTCGGAAGCAGTTTTCGACAAGATATAGCTGTAAGAACGCTTGCCGACTTACATATTTTCTGCACTTTACCACGGTAACTAAGGGCGTATTAACTACAATAAACAAACTTGCGTTTTTCTTTTTTTTTTTTTTTTTTGCTACGTGCGACGCGCAATCTGCTTCGACGCTACAGTTGCTGCAAGCACGCTCGCACTTTCACAGACTGTATTCGTGACACTACTATGGTTCTCTACAGCATTATAAACAAAGATCTGATCACCCAGCTGGATCATTGTTCCACCATCGCAGCAATTAAAACAGTCGGCATCGCGCCCGCCGCACAGACGGGAGACGCTGTGGCACTCTACGTCGGTGGCGCCCTCAGCGAAAAGGGCGGCGGCAGTTTGCAACTCTGCCGACGGCACCTCCCTATTGTTGTCTCGGCGTCTTGACAGGCACAGTTTATCGAGGAGGCTATGGGCAAACATATTCGCTCGCTATCGGGTCGCGGTGAGTCGGACTTCGTTGATTTGTGGCGCGCCCATGTGAATGTTAGTAATTCGGCTAGTGTGTATTAGTGTATGCAAGGTGCAATAAATGCCCTTTTGATTGTTTGCACTACTGTGTTGTCGTTCCTTTGTCCCAAGAGCATGTGTGAGACCCCACATCCCGGTTGTTGTCAAAGTAGCGACGCATTAAGCCCAAGGCTTTACAAAGCTGCCTGTCGCACGTTGAGGGACACAACCTGGTGGACCGTGGTGTTGAGGTGTCGCACATTGGTTCCCTCTTAGTTCGCATCGCACGAATTGAAATTATTTGTTCGACTCAAGAAAGTAAGCTTTGTTCACGTGAACTTAGCATCTGAAATGCCGCCCAAAATATTTTGCTAGTCGAATTGAACATCGTACCACATGGGCGATGCGTATGCTGAATTCCTCTCCTCTCCCTTGCACTACTTTAGTGTTTGTCGAGTGCGTTGAGTGTACGCAGCGTGAGCGGAGTCACCCATGGTTTGCTGTCACCTGCACATTGTCAGCGCTGCTGCCCCGGACTACAATCGAGCTACCCTAGGCGATGCAGATGCCTGTGGCCAGTTCGGCGCAGCGATTTCGGCGGCCGCCTGTGTCCGGCTCGCTACCCTTGGCGCCTGGCAAAAGAGCTAGCAGTCACCAGCGGCTCTCACTGGCAGGGCGCGTCGGCGCAAGCGCCGCTTGCTCGCGCCGCTGATGACTGCTGGCACGGTGACTGCTGACGCTCGTGCCGACTTCTGTGTCACCGTTTCCGGAGTCCTGGGCTGGAGTCGTGTCATCGAATCTGCAGAGATGGTGCTGTGACCAACGGACGCCAGCGGTGAACCCCAGAGACAATGTCGGCTCGCATGTTGTGGATAACGTGTGTGGACATTTCCTCGACGTGGCCACTGTAGCATGCACTAACTTTTGTTCGCGCTGTTCGCGTTGATAGACCGTGTCACATGTTTCGCAGAAATATGTGTAGTGATTTAAGGTTGTGGGGGATGTGGGGATGCGCGACTCTCACGCGTCTCCCGTAATCCGGCTTCTCCGCGTGGCTAAGCGCCGGCGGTGGTCGTAGTGGTTGCGGCACATTGCGAGAGATGGCGCGAGGGTCACGATGCCAACGCCACCGAACGGCGGGGTGATTTGGGAGAAAAAGGTGGAAGGCGCTCGCTCTTCGGGTTGGGATCGGTGAGTGATGCGGACGTCCCTAGCGTGCGCCGATCCATGCTTCGCGAGACCATCTCGCGTGGCTAGGAGCGGGGCACCGGTATGGACGAACACGGATCGTTCGAACGCACCACCGTTCGCGTGACCGTACACGTGAACGACTAGGCGTTGGTGTCATAGAATGGGGCGAACATATTCGCTCGCTATCCGGTCGCGGTGAGTCGTTCCTTGATTTGTCGCGCACCCATGTGAATGTTCTATTGGTAGTAATTTGGCTAGTGTGTATTAGTGTATGAAAGGTGCAATAAATGTCCTTTTGATTGTTAGCACTACTGTGTTGTCGTTCCTTAGTCCCAAGAGCACATGTGTGAACAAGGTTTAACTGTAGCACTTCTTTGTAAGAAATGCTGAACTTGCATTTTTGCATAAAAATATCTGAATAATGCACTAAAAAAAAAGACAGATTCTAAAGATTAACCTGTTTCTTTTTTTGCAAGTAAAGAACCAACTTTTCTAGATTTGCCAACATCTGGGTTCTATGTCAAGGTTTTATGCAAATCCTGCAACTATTCGAACCGTTCACTTTGAAATTATTCAACTATAATTACTATTCACCTCGACTTTACTTCGAACCGAAAAATTTATATTCACACAAACCTAAAAAACACACATTATTGGTTAATACAGTCAAATCTCGATAATTCGAACTTGAAAGGGCCTGGAAATTTGTTCCAATTAACGGAAGCATATTGAATGTAATAATACTTATGTTCAGTGCTGTGTTAGGTGGCGCATGTGATTAGAGCTAGTATACAAGTGACATGTTCCAGAAGTGTGGCTTCACTGCACTGTGGCAAATGCTGCCATGAAACCAAACTTTTAGGCAAAGCTTTTACAACACTTTCACTACCATAAGGCAATATTTGCATTTAAACTGCACCCCAACTTAGAAATAAAAAAAAAAAATTGGTGCAGGTACACACGCCAAAATATGGTACTTACAATGGGAGATGGACGCAGCAGCCGGCGTGCAGTTAGATCAGAAGCACCGCTGTGCGAGTTGGTAAGCTGCTGAGAGCATAGTCGGCAGCATGCTATGTTTGAACTAATTGTCGCAAATGCTTACGCATTCGAATTACCGAGTGTTTTCGCTTACTGAAAAATACGAAATTTCTACAGGACCACAGCGTCAGTTCAAATAAACCGGAAGTTCGAATTAAACATGTTCAAATTAACGAGATTCCACTACACCATAAAATATAGTACAGTTAAACCTCAATACAACAGTCAGTAAAATCATCACTTTACCTCACTGTATTTTATTGTAATAAAATTTCACATTTTAGGCAAATAAGTACAGTTGCAATACATTTTTCTATGCAGAATGGGCTGTAAATATTTCCAAATTATTCGGTAATCGAAAAAAAAAAAAAATTGAATGACAAAAGAAAATCCATTTTGTTGAATTCGGGAGTCGGTGACCAAAGCTCGAATCCCCTCCGTAGCAACCCCCCCCCCCCCCACCCTCCTATTCAACGGCGCAATGCGTGAAATGAAAGCCACCATCCTTCTCGGCACACCCTCACATGTTTTTTTCTTGCACTAAGAGCATGTGGCGCACAATAGGAAAGCAAAATTTTTCACATTCCCCGGAGATTTCGTTATTGTAGGTTTCGACAGATAAGAATAAACAAATCAGAGCACCAGCCCTGCCAAGCAGCTACTGTGATATCGATGTTTCGTTTGATGATAGGTCAATTTGTATCAGTCATATTAATACGGAAACAGGGTATCAGCCTGAAGGATGACGGCAACGTGACGACCTTGCCTGGCAAAAGTGTCCAAGATGTTGGTGCTTGCAAATATAATTCATACTATAACCATGCCACCAGTGCTGGCAAAAATTCTCATTTAGAAGTTTCAAGAGTGCAGGGAACTGCAAGTCATTTGCGCATGCTGAAAACAACACAAGGCCACTTCAGTATTGTCAAGCATTTGGACAGAACTGCTTTCAGGTGCGTTAAATGTGCACCAGAGCAAGCCATGTTCAATTTATAATGCCCAGCTGTGCACATACCTTGAAGAGGATGTCTGTGCACATGGCCTTGCCATGTGTGATGATGGGCTCCTCGTCCTCGCCTTTGCCATCCCAGCAGTCAAGCTCCACACACCTGCACCACAGCAAGTGGTGGTTACTGAACATGGAATACACTCCTCCGTGGCAAGGCTCTTTCAGCATAAAGTTCATGGAAGGTAGGAAAACTCACTGTTCAGGTAGTCAATGTACAGTTGTCATCATTGCACACAAATCACACTGTTCTTGTTACCTACACACAAATATGCACGCAACTCGCGAGCAGGGAACGCTGCAAATGTGCTATGCTAAAGAGCAAATACAGTAAAACCTCGATAATTCGAACTCGGTTAATTCGAAATTTTGGTTAATTCGAAGAATTTGAGCGGTCCCGTCATTCTCAATGCAAATTCTACCGGATAATTTGAATGGCCTGCGCGGCTCTATTCGGATAATTCGAAGTTTCTGGCTAGTAGCAACGTGCGGCGGTTAGGTTAGGGCGCTCTGTACAGTCGCCAACCGATTTTCCGAGCTCGTGGGGACTGAAAAATAGTCCGGAAAACTCGTTCGGCCGAAAAAAAGAAGTCATTAGTGCGGCTTAAAAAAAATCTTTAATAATGCCCTGCCTCATACCACGCTTGGAGAGGATCGACTTGCTTGGATTTGCGCAGCAATGACGTCGTCTCCGTGTACAGTCGACACGAACGCCACCGCGTTGGCAATCTCCGCCAACGGAGTTCGCCATGGAGATCCAAGAAACGAGCTTCGCACCGCTTAGCTCTCGCGAAGGTACAGGAGGTAGCGCCGATCACCGAGACATGGGTCTCCGAGACACCTGCTCGGTGTACACGCCACGTTCAAAATAGCAACCGAAACTTGAGAGAAAAAAAAAAAAAAAAACTCACTGAAATAACACGCGTGGTGTCAGCGCGCACGAGCGAGCGCGGCCGCCGCAGCCCGCAGCGAGCGAAGGTTCGTGCGGTCTATCGCTGCAACGGAAACTGAGCGGCGAGAGCACAGCCCATACGAAAGGTCAGAGCCGTCTGGAGATCGTTTTCAAGATACGCTGCGCGCGAGAAACCGCTCCGGCGCTAAGTACGCAGTTGTTAGAAGAGTAGAAGTCGCCCCCCCCCCCCCCCCTCCCCGGCCTTTCGCACGAGGGAGGAAGTCGCCTCTGTCGTGCGTTCGCTCTCCATGAAAGCGCGCGTCCCCCGCGCGCTGTCACTCGCACATACGGCGGGCGCGCGGCGATGATTTTATCGCCCTTGGACTTTGTATGGATCCTCAGGGCGGCGACGCCGACGGCGAAAATCCGCTTGAAGTGTCCATATAATTGCTGTCGCAATAAAAAATTAAAAAAAAAATCCCACAATAAATGGTTACAACGACGGCATCGCCTCCGAGACTGGAGGATTGCGCGAGCTCTCTATTGATAGCGCGCGTTCTAATCTTGGAGGCTATACAGCGAGCCACTGGAATTCAAGCCAGTGCAAAAACCAACATGGCGGCCTCCAAGATTGGGTAGCGCGGCTAGGAAAGAGCTATTTAGTCCGCAAAATCGAACTTTGGGGTCTCAATTCGTCCGAAAAATTGGGTGCGAAAATGCATGAACTCAATGGGAACCCTGATGGTGCATTTTTGAAGTCCGGAATATCCAGCAAGTCCAAATTTTTGGAGTCAAGCACCACCACGCCCGCTTTCGCGGCAGTTATCGATTCCGTGAACATCGTCCGCAACTTTGTTGAGTGCAGTGCGGGTGATATTTGTATGCTACGTTTTTTGAGCCAGCTGGAGAGCATGGCACTAGGGGCGGCGAACCAGCGCGTCAAGTAATCCCGCATCGGTGATTACATTGAGTAATTTTTTTCGGACATGGAAAATAAAGGTGATTTTTTTTTGCGGCAAGTTCTTGCTTGTTTTCTTTTTTTTATTATTCATTTCGGTTAATTCGAAAATCCGCTTAATTCGAAGAATTTTCGCGGTCCGGCGACCTTCGAATTATCGAGGTTTTACTGTACGGTGCTAACATCCAACAGAAATGAAGCGGCGGAGTCATATGTGAATGACAGCAACAATCGGAACACTTCGTGACATGTTTCGTGCCTGTTGGTGCCCTTAAAGCCGTTATTCTTGCATTTACCACCACGCATAACCCAGATTGGGAAGGATTAGGAGCGAGGATCAACGGCGAATATCTAAGCAACCTTCGGTTTGCAGATGACATTGTCCTATTCAGCAACAACGGAGACGAATTACAACAAATGATTGAGGACCTTAATCGAGAATGTGTAAGAATTGGGTTGAAGATGAATATGCAGAAAACAAAGATAATGTTCAATGGCCTGGCAAGGGAACAAGAATTCAGGATCGCCAGTCAGCCTCTAGAGTCTGTAAAGGAGTACGTTTATCTAGGTCAATTACTCACAGGGGACCCTGATCATGAGAAAGAAATTTACAGAAGAATAAAATTGGGTTGCAGTGCATACGGGAGGCATTGACAAATCCTGACTGGGAGCTTACCCCTGTCGTTGAAAAGAAAAGTGTACAATCATTGCATTCTATCGGTGCTAACATATGGGGCAGAAACTTGGAGGTTAACAAAGAAGCTCGAGAACAAGTTAAGGACCGCACAAAGAGCGATGGAACGAAAAATGTTAGGAGTAACGTTAAGAGACAGGAAGAGAGCGGTGTGGATCAGAGAACAAACGGGGATAGCCGATATTCTAGTTGACAATAAGCGGAAGAAATGGAGCTGGGCAGGCCATGTAATGCATAGGATGGATAACCGGTGGACCATTAGGGTTACAGAATGGATACCAAGAGAAGGGAAGTGCAGTTGAGGATGGCAAAAAACCAGGTGGGATGATGAAGTTAGGAAATTTGCAGGCGCAAGTTGGAATAGGCTAACGCAAGATAGGGGTAATTGGAGATCGCAGGGAGAGGCCTTCGTCCTGCAGTGGACACAAATATAGGCTGATGATGATGATGATAACCCAGCGTTAGCCACATGCCTTCATAACTGCATAGTCGCCATCCATGATCGCGTCGATAGCCCCCACGGTTTTGTCCAGAGCGGTTGCAGCAAACAGTAGTTTCGTTTTTATGGGTACACACGTCAACTGCATGCCTTCATCGCCATCCATGATTGCGTCGATAGCAGCCATGGTTTCTTACGAAGCAGTTGCGGAAAAAAAGCAGTGTTCTGACTTGGTGTGCACATCAGTCGTGTGCTTTCAAAGCTGCTTAGTCACAGTGTACGTGTTTTAATGGTACGAAAAAAAAATCCTCCCAAAAAATTCAGTGCCATTCCACTCTGTGAAGGTGGATGACAAGCGAAGCTGTGTATGTGGTGATTGACCGTTGCTCTGGTGAAACGTTCCAAGTTTGCGGGATCGGGGCCACATGGACGGTTCACATTTCTTTCCGCCTTGCGGTCCTGGCGGGCAGCACGCTTACACTTAGCGTCTGCGACCCGCGCATTGTCGGTGGTCTCCTTCGGCCACCGTGATGTGTGCTCACGCAGAACCTACACACGATATAGGAGAGACTATAACGTCTTTTTTTTAAAGACAGATACCCCAATCGCAGTGCACGTACTAGTGCTGACGCGCTCACGTGGCCGGCAGGGTGAGCTACGTCACGTAATGAAGCAAACATCAGTTCCTGCGAAAGGTGCGGTGTGGTGCAGAAGTTTTTTACGATCCTGAAGTTTAAAAACGCCGCCATCCCGACATTTTCATACGACACCACAAGGTGGCGCGACGCGTCTGAAATTGTTCATCTACTTCCGGTCTATCTATCTACTTCCATTGCCGGATGTTATCTCTTGGAACCTAGCTTATAATTGACAGCACTAAACATGAAAATACGAGAAACCCATACAGGCCACTCTAACTAAACAACAAACAAAGCTAGGAATACATTGTACTGTCCTTTTTGCCTATCTTAGTCCTCAACCTTCACCGCAGTCTGACCACCCTAGCCTCTCTGGCTGCGTCGCTGCATGAAGGGAATGTTCTTACTTTCTGTATGGCCCGTGTTGCCTCAAAGACTGGGCTTGGTTGCGTCTCGTCCCTGGTCGGTACTCCTGATGATCCTGTAAACGTTGTCGCCTGTGTAGCAGCCGGACAATCCACCTGTCTACAGTGCCTGTGTCCCAGTCGCCGTCGATGACGTGGCAGCGAAGCCCGGCAGGTTAGGCCTAGCGGCAGTTTCGGCCGCCGCTTCCGTCCTATGCCTTGCTCAAGTGATGACGAGGCACCCCAGGGACTGTCTTGTGTGAAGCTGCTGGCCTGCCTTCGAAGGGGGTTGCTACTGGAATGCCCAGAACTACCGTGAGAGGCTGCAGCAAGTCCAAAGAGCCTCACTCGAACGTCGCCGAAGTTGACGGCCACGCCTCGGAATGCAAGCATCACGGCCTCTGGAGCCAAACACCCGCTGCTCCCGTCGCCAGTATGGTGCTGGCGAGACAACCTTCTTCGACCGGAGCCACACAGACAAAGCCAGCTGCTTTTCTCCCGATCATGGCTCGGGTCACGCGCCTCGAGAGCTCGTGCCGTTTGGAACGCTCCGCACTCTTTGTTGTCGTCATTCTCCTTTATCTGCCTGCTCCTTACTCATGACACCATGATCGTATCAACAGCGGCCGTGGTTTTGTCCCAGCGGTTGTGGCAAACAGTGATTTCATTATGACTTGGTGCAAAACTGTCGAGGGTGAAGAGCACGGACTATATCGTGACGGATGGACGATCTGCTGGCGACCAGCTCACTGGCGAAAAAATAATTGGGATGTGTGCATAAAAGTGAAAAGCGTGTCTCAGATGAAGACACGCACCACGGCCATGCTGTGAAGGAAGTCACAAGGCCTTCTCCAATGGGAGAGCCAATCAGTCACGAGATGACAAGAATTGCAGCTTCCGCACTGCTTTTGTGCGAAATAGAAATAGGATTTGCTCCTTCATTCGGTAAATAAAAGTGTGTTGACCTAGTAAGGATTTGTTTATTGTTTTCTTGATATTCTTGATAATTCGACATTCGGTTAATTCGGACATTTTTTTTCAGTCCTATGAAATCCGAATTAACGAGGTTTTACTGTATGCAGAAAGAAAAAAGAAGAAAATGAAAAAGCAACGCGAGACCCCAAAGAGAGAAAGAAAATGTGGTGAGGATGCAGGTCAGGGGTTGACAAGGCCTTCGAGAAGAGCAGACGCATCTCCAGCTGCTGCTCTGGAGACAGTGGTGGGCGGCTCAGAAGACCTGGCCCGAGAAGGGGACCCACTGCCAATGCACTGACATGCCTTCCCTCAAAGTACTGCGAAGGTGCATTGCGGTACCTGGGCAGGTTCCTGCTGTCAGTCTGGGCCCTGTCCTTTCCCACAGAGGCCAGCCTAGGCAAAACCTGCCCCCTCTCATCGAGCCCCCATCCTGTGCTACGGCAGTCACCTAACCGTCAGCTGACTTACTTATTTGTTTGTGCGCTTTTTTTATTTTTTGCAGAAGCATGAAAAGGAGAAAGGACCATTGCATGCCATACCGTGTGTTCACAGGCTTTCTCACAATATATACAAAGTCGCCAGCCGACATCAAGATAGTTTAGTGTTCCTTCGCTCCTTGCAAACTTTCAAAACTATGCAATGTAACAAAAATCATAAATGCACGCATTGTTCCACTAATAGTTAATAGTTAATAGCATTGTTCCACTAATAATTAGCTGTGAAAAGATATATATATACAGTGGACATACCAGGCAATGTTTTGATGGCAGAGCAAGACAGCACAAATACAATGCAAAAATATAGCTATGGCAGCCATTCAGCCATTCATTGTAACAAATGTGCACGCATTCCACTGTTTAGCAGTACCAGGTTCCTGAAATCTGAAAAAACTAAATGAGAAAAAGAAATTGCAAAGGCATACTGCATTGCAAAAGCAAAAGATAAGTATGTCAGTGCAGCATCATTTAGCCTATCAAACCAAGAGACATTTATTCTGGATAAACACCTGTACCTGCAGTGCTACTTGTGTGCATGCATTTCAATCTTAGTTTTTTCATCAGACTATAAATGGCTGGTGCTTCTTCCAACAAAGTAAATTTGGCAGTCAGCGCCAGTCCTATTGTAGTCGCTTTCTTGTCTTTGTACCATTGCGCTGCTTCAATTTACATTCAACATTTGCAATGAGGCATACTATTCGTGCACGGAAGTCACAGAACTCATTCATTAGTTTTATTTCTAAATTTTTTTTTCTACATCCTTCTGTACCTCTCTCCTGACTGCTCTCCCAAGATAAGCAAATGTCACAACATCAGAAGCACGAACCTGCATCCTGCTAGGAGCACCTGCCGGTACATCTCCACGGAGGACTTGCCTCCAAACTGCCTCCCCGTGAGGTAAGTGTTGTGTGAGGAGTTGATGTAGTAGTGAGACAGTGGCTGGTCCATCTCCATGTACATGTCGAGCCGGTCGAGAAAGACGGGCGCATTCTCGTCCGACATGAGGTAGCGCACCAGGCCCCCCTGGCTGAGCCGACCCTCCCGCACATTGTCGGGGTTGGCCTCGTGGGCCGTGACAATCTCCCGTGCCCGCCGCTCGTCGTAGAATGGGTGCAGGATCTCGTTTAGTCGTGGGTCGCGTTGCTTCTGCATGGACAAAGGCATACCAGAGCGTTGCAGGCTGCACTGCCTGCACTTCTGGCATCTCAGACACTGAGAATGTCTACAAAAGTGGATAACTAAACAAACTTCACCCTTTGATTTGATGTGTGCACAGCTGCTGATTCAGCCAAACACTGAAGACATAAATAAGAAGCACGAGATATGGCCAGCTTTCAACTGAGTGCTAATGTTCTTCCATGAAAGACGTGTGTGCGGGGATTAGCTAAATTTGTAGCTCACCATTATGCCACCTATACTACTTTAACTGAGAACAAGACGAAAAAAAAAAACACATTATGTTCAATTACCAGTCAAATGTGCATCATCATGCTGTCTGTAAACAAATAGCTTACACGACACCGTTTGCACTTCCATAACAGCAAGTGGTGGTGCATTGACAAATTGTGCAGAATTTGCCTGTCAAATTCTGGAGTCACGTCAATCAAGTCAAGGACAAGGGTGCTGTACTATCTGAATCGGCACAGACAGTGCATGGTCAGACCATGGAGGCCATAAAATGCAAGTGCGAAAGGTGGAACAATGCCATGGGCTAGGTCCAGCTTCATTCTACGGTTATGGAGGGACTGCAGTCAGTTTCACATCTGCTCTAAATATGTTACCAAGAAATTAGGTCGTTCGTGATAGGCATACTGTTATCGAGGGCGGCCCTAACTTTTGCCCAAATGGGAACAACGAACAATACTAATTTTTGCTCCCACTTTGTTCCCCTTTGCCGCGTTGGTCGGGCCCACCTCTGTCGGTACAAGGTTCGTCTGGGTCGACAGAACCCTTCAAAATGATAACACGATGCGGACAGAGCGAACAACAACAAGAGCAGCGCGTAATTCGTAAAGTGCAAAAGCATGTGCGAAGATCGGACCGATTAGCCTCTGATAGGCACACAGATCCTGTTGGATACGGGGCAACGATCTTCGCACCGCTTCAACAGCCGTCTATGTAACCTGCATGCGTGATCTCGAGACCAATCACTGATGAGCCACCCGTACGAACATACATATTAGCGGCAAACATTCCATGGAGGCTTGCCGCCCATTACAACATCGGCCAGTGGCTAATTTTCGTCATGGCCACAATACTTAGGCCATTAGGCCTAACCGGCACTGCCTCATCGTACGTCGGCGGCTAAAGTTACGGTTTGGCGCTGAATCGATGCAGATCTATTCGCAACAGCCATGCAATATTCAGAAAGCTGACAAACTACATCGCAAATGAAAGCGAGTGCACAGGATGGCAACAGAGTTGTGCACACTGTACATCTTGACTTTCTATGTACCTGTAGGTTACTGGCAGCTTGCTACATTCTTGTTATGCAATGCTAGGAGACTCCCAAGCATGTGCAGCACCACATTTTCTTGCCCAAAATTTGTAACCATTACATTTCGTAGAAATTTTTTTTTTATATTCGATATAGTCCACCCCTGTTACAATACAACTCCATACAACATACTTTTGGATTAACAGACTATTTCTCTCACTTACATAGGTGTCCCTATATTAACAATGCAACCAATTCCGCTTTTAACGGACCTGGCTATAATGAACTATTGGCTACAAAAGACAACATTTAGGGTAAATTTTGTCTATATGGTGTAAATGCAACATACTTTGCTACGATGGTGCAATCATGCGGCAGTGTGCTACAAGCAACTATTTTGTGTCGATTGCAGAATTTGCGAAAATGCATTTTTTCTTAAGTCACGAATGCACTAGCAACAAGCTTCCTGCAACGTTGTGTCACGCAATGCCCTACTGGCGGAGAGTTTTCGTGTCAACCATGCAAGCGGACCACCACCACCATGCGCAAAATGCAGCATTTTGCAAACACTCAATTTCTCAGAACGACAGAAAGCTGAGCTAGTTGGTAAGGAGTCATAATGCAAAAAGGTAAGGCATGCAGACACGGACACAAGAGAAGTGGACAACACGAACGCCACATTCTTGTTGTCCACTTCTGTTCTCTTGTGTCCGTGTCTGTACGCCTTACCTTTTTGCATTATGACTCCATTTCTTATCACATCGATTGACACAGAAACTAAGATATGCTACTAATCACGGCGCCCAGACTGCGAGGCACGTGATGCAGCCAAGCCGTCGTGCATGCAGTGCAGTGGGGACCAGACGCAGGCTCCAAGTTGAACTTGCCTTGTATCGTGGCTCTTGTTCATGCTACACATTTGAGAGTGGTCAGTGCTTGTTGCGAAAGATAAAATTAAGAAGTTGCTTTATATTACCGGCGAATGTTTTCTGTGAAGAACAAACTGTAGCCCTTGTTTTTGTCGGTGGTGACGGCACAGTAGCGCTGGCCAGCAGACTCTCTGTCGCTCTGTGGATGTATCTATGCTCTAGTACAAGGATACCACCATTTGTCCGCAACCAGCGTCCGGAAAACAGCGGACATGAAGATGCTGTGTAGCATGGTTGTATGATTACCGTGCAAACCCATTTATCGATAATGAGTTATATTAATTTAGGTGTTTTTATCATTTTTGCGTTCACTTATCGGTTAAACTGTGGTATATGCAAAAGTTTCACCATTTAACAGCATACCACGACGCTAATTTTGGATAGAACGGACTTTGGATGTAACGGGCCTTTTTGCTGGATTATCAGTTCATTGTAACAAGCACAGCATGTATTCGATTTGACATACGGCTTTTTTTTTCTTCATTTGATGTGATATACGATTCAAAATCTACTAGTATTTGGTATTCGCACACCTATTAGTGAAGGGCCATAAGTAAGGCATTACATGAAGGGTGAAACTATCACAAAGCCATCACAGTGGTATCTGCCATGTTGAAAGCATTAAATTCAGGAACATCTGCATGCAGGTAAACAAGGCAGATTCAGTTTACAAATTCTAGATTGCAATTTGAAAAGTTTATGCTGAACACTCGGAAATTACAGGTAATTTAGCCGACTAGTATCAAGCCCTTTTCTGAATATCTTTACAGTTAGGCAAATGCAGAAAAGACATATAGATATAACACTATCCAAATTATGTACAGAGCAACATGACTTACTTCATTGAGAAATGTGATCAACTGCTTCAGGCTGATGTAATCTGTCTTGCCTTCCGTTCTGCAAATGTAAAAGGAGATAAAGAAGTCAATACATATACAGCGACAGGAAAGTTGCTTGGGTGTGTGTGCGCTTTACTTGTTTCCCTACAACAATTAGTTGTCTTGAAGACCCCAAATATGACACAGCAATTTCACTAGGAAATAATAGTCACAATGTTATTAAAAGGACACCAAAAAGAAACACTAAGTCCGTTTACGACTGATAAAGTATTCCTTGAAAACTCTATTGTACTTAATTTTTTGGTAATAGGTTAATTATTACAAGATAAAGTCAAAGTTACATTTTTGAGGGACAGAGAAAGAGAGAGATAGGCCGGTGGTTAGCCAGTGTAGGCTGGCTGGCTACCCTGACATCAGTGTTACATCACAGATTTCAAAATATATATATATTTTTCTGTATTTGAGCCATGTTGGCACATTTAAAATTCCCGAAACTTGCCCTGTTTAGACTTTGGCTCCTTTAGAACACAATGTAGTCCATTTTTATTTTTACGAATAAAGAATTAACACGGCCAATATAAATGACATCACAGCAAGCTGGTCCGGGAACTTCAGCGCAGTGTCACCACCGGTCTTTTCTTGCTTACCAAGCATTTTCTCGTGGTAAGATTAATCTTCTCGGTAAGGGTAAATTACTATAATACCGGTGCAACCAATCTTCTCTTTAGTGTCCCTTTAAAGAACCTTTCTTTCTGCACAACTGCTGATGGCATAAAGAGCATGCGATATTTCAAAGTCTGAGCTAATGTGCACTACAGGTGCTTGTTTTGCAGATGAAAGGAGCATACATTTCAACACCGGTGAGCTGAAGAAGTCACAAACTGCTATTACAAGGCATCAGAAAGAAATGCTAAAACAACACACAAGCCAGATTTGTATTCGTTGTGCAAAAGACACTTCACAGCCTGCCAGACATTGGATATCACAAAGCAGTATACAGTCGAGTTCCGCAAGAACAAAATTCACAGGACACGCGAAAACTTTCGTTGTTGCAGAACTTCGTTGACGCAAAATTAGTATGTATATACATACGCCAAACGGCACCTAACTCAACGCGCGTGCCCGGCCCATCGCGAAACACTCATTTTGCGGCACATGCACCGTCGCAATGAAGAGGTTTTAATTATCACAATTTCATTGTATATTTATGACAACGTCGGCAAGCTTGTGCTTACCAGAAGTTTTATTTCCAGAAGTTGGTCATCGGGGATTTCTTACACTTCATGGCAAGCAAAGGAGTTGCGCGAGTCTCACAGTCTGTTAAAAGAGCCATTGCAATGTCATTGTCGTGGGCCGTGATAACTTTTAAAATGACGTCAAAAGGATCCATTACTTTCAAAGCAATCGCCGGAGTCAATGTGTCGAGCAGGTTGCCATTTTCCCCAGACGACGAGACGTTGGCATCATGTTGACAACAGTGGCTGCGGTGCGGCCGCCGTATCTTAAAAGCAATCTGCGATGGGCACAAAGTGCGCGCCCACGTGGGCCTCATCTTTAAAGCGATCTGCCATGTGGGCGAAGCTCAACTAGTGCCGGTAGAGTCGTGTGCACTGTGCTTTCGACGTTTAGTTGGCGTTGAAGCGAGAGACAGCACGAAGGTCAATTCGCTCGCTCGGTCAACACCGAGTTTCCACGGTCATCGAGCGAGATGTGTTCATGTTTACCTGTGCGCGTGTGACACCGTCCTTGGTAATTTAGTTAGTAAGCGAATGTTTACAAGTTTATACGGCCGATAAAACTACTATCCTTAGTTCGTATAGCTGTCTACTAATCTGCTATCGCAATTGATGTTTCGCCTTGCGGGGGAAACTGCGAAATGTTTTCCTTCCACTTTCTGCCTCGGCGATCATGTGCCTTCTCCTTGAGAGAGAGAAATTTATGCTTCTTCGTTGGCGTAGCAATTTCGACCGGACACAGAAAACAGCAGCGATTGTGGTGATCCCCTGCAGTCCCGCGCAGGCACGTGATGACCACGCGTGGCTGTGGATTGCAGTGGCTTAAATCGGTACTTTAAATTTGATTTTGTTTGTGAAAACCTCGTTCAAGCGGCGTTCAAGCGGACATACAATCGTCACAGCTTTGAAGGGCCTTCTAATTTGACTACTCGGCAGTTCAAATTTCAATTCAGTCCCAATTTCGTTCTCAAAAAGTTCGTTTAAGCAGAAATACCAAATAAAACGCCCTCGTTATGAAGAGACTTTTTTTGTATTACTTTCTATGGCCAGCTGACGGGGAATCGGAAAATTTTTGTTGTGACAGAAATTTCGGTGTAGCGGCGTTCATTTTAGGGGGATTCGACTGTAATAAAATTTCACAAACAAAACTGTACATACCATATAGATTGGGCACGAAACTGTACAGAAAGACACAAAGGACAAATGGAAACGTGTGGGAATAAATAGCAAAGTGCTTGATTCCTGTCTTTTGTATGTACATGTGTGTGTGTACACATAGCGTTCAGTGCCCAATCTACTATGTGTCAAAGCATCCACTCATAGAACAAGTTCAAGTTGCGAGTAACTGCATCATTGCTTGAGCAGGGAACAAGGGTGAATTTATGCATGATAATGAAGGAAAAAAAGCCACTATGTGCACATGCTGGAAGAACTGACAGGCAAACACTGCAACATAAAAGCCACACACACAACAAAACATATACCGTCATATCCCAAGGGATAGCCCACCTAAAATCTAGAGAAAATTGGGTGAAAACAGGGAGTGGGCTAACTTTCGGTATACAATCAAGAAAAGTTGGGGAAAAAAAACATTGTAGCCAAAGGTTGTGAAGGTTTTTTTATATGCCCTTGTTCAGTCTTCCTCAAAACCCTTCAAAAGAACAGTCACTATCACTACCAAACAAAATGTCAAGTTTGGGGGCACCTGCCGTGGTTGCTTAGAGGCTATGGTGTTGGGCTGCCAAGCACGAGGTTGTGGGATTAAATCCTGGCCACGGCAGCCGCGTTTCAATGGGGGCGAAATGCAAAAACACCCATGTACCTAGATTTAGGTGCACGTTAAAGAACTCCAGGTGGTCCAAATTATTCAAGAGTCCCCCACTACGCCATGCCTCGTAATCAGATCGTGGTTTTGGCACCTAAAACTACATAATTTTTTTCAAGTTTGGGGATTGTTCTGCATTGTTCGCTTATCTCCTGTGGCACCTAGCTTCTGCAAAGGTCACCACTGCAGAAAAGGGGGATGAATGACTGTTCTTCCCAGTCAGCATTGTTCCTTTTCTGTAGCAGTAGCTAACTGATCGGTGAAGCCCATGGGCTAACACCTATGGGCTTTCTATGGGTGTTATTGGAAAAAATAACAAATCATGCTGTAAACAAGGGCAGGTTTTCTTTCGCAGGTGGGGCATTTATTGGGATATTATGGTACTGTCAAACTTCCAATATAACACATCTCGATTTAGTTAAATTTGCGATATAATTAACTTTTCTCAATTTCCCATTCTTAGTCTCATTCAACACCATGCATTTACTTCAACTTAGTGAAGTAATTTTGTTCAATAGTCAGGACTGAATGAAGTTTAGAAACATCACATGCATGCAGCTGGATCCCTCGTTACAAGCAATAGAAGAGCAGATCACCTGACAGTGATTCCATCATTTGCATGCATCCTTTAACGTGCAAGCGCTACAATTTGATAAACAGTGATCAATAAGCAGATGACAGAATGCACTGCTTCACCATCTGTCATGGAAGCCACCCTGGGCAAGCCCCATCTGTGCTTGCAGTCACATGAAAATGCTAACAAACATGCCAGTGGCCAGTTGGAACAGGAAAGCACCAACCAGAAGTGTGAAAGGTCAATTTGTCATCCACTTCACAGTAGCCAAAGCTACAAAGGAAACCCACACGGGTCTCTCAGAAAATTAAGCTTTGCAGTGGAATAAAAATTCGTCCTGGTCCAGTGACTGAATCCGGTACCAATGCCTTTCCGAGCCAGTCACTCTGCCATCTGAGCTAACCAGGAAGCTAGCAGATTGCAGAGCGAAGGTGAATTAATTGACAACTTGAAGCACAGGGACACTGAATATGATAAATCAGTTTAGTGGAAGCAGGAAGAACCATGAAAGAAAAAAAAACTTGTCTTCCAGCCTACTCCCCATTGCGGGCTTCCGCAGAACTGATTTGCAATAACCAACCAGAAGTGAGCTTACGAGCACCTAGCGATGAGAAAAGGAATAAGTTTTGCTGTGGTGTCACAACATTGTGTCATCATTACTATCATGAACTACAGTATGGTGATCTTCGCTTTGATACTAAACAGCCAGCCTACTTTTGGCAGGCCATGATGAGGACGATACATGTTGGTGCATGTGATGGTGGTGTGCTATGCACATAGGCGTGCTATGCCATAGTGCAGCGTCCTTTGATGTGATGGTGGTTGCTAGCTGCAGGTGTGGTCTATGAGAAAACAATGCTCTCAAACCACCCACTACAACATGCACCATTGCTTTTGATAGTGTAATTATCTGCCCAGCTTCTTGGGGGATTCTGTTAGTAAATGCTTCCTGTCAAGATGCTACATCAGGAGTGTTCTTGGAACCTGTGCAGTAGCTTTTACTGTATAAAAATCTCGACTTCACAAAGTGAGCAATTCAATGAAGACAAATTTTTCTGTGCCCATTTCTTTGGGGACGCGAATTTCACCATTCCTGCAAGATTTTTTGTCCCAGAGAAATTTCAAACTCACATGGAATTGAAAAGCTCCTCAATGTCGTTGCGGGGACAGACCCTTTGGTACAACTCTTGAAACTTCTCGAGGGTGAACTCCTTCGGTTCGATGACGTCATTCTGCAACCGTTGAGTACAAGTAAGTCACCAAAGGTGGCACTTAGTCTAGCCCTCACTAATATGTAAAAAATGTTGGCTGACCCTAATAAACCAATACAGAGTTGCGGCTTCAGATGTACAGGCCGAGCAGTGCACAAAAAAAAAAAAACGGACAAAGACGGGACAAGTGAAATGTCCCTTCTCTGTCGGTGCCTCTTTGTGTGCTGCTCAGCCTATACTTTTGAAATAAACGAACTAGCCCAAAACAGTGTTTTAATGAGGTTGCAGCTTTTCTACGAAGACCACCTTAAGCCCAAGTAATGGAACAAGTCTGGAACCATCTGTGACATAAGGCCACCTCGCATCGACAAGAGAAGCACATATTATCTCTTATTTTTACGCTTCGTTGTACGAACCTATAAAAAAATTACGGCACAACATTATTTTTATTTGAAGAACGCTAGCAAAATAGGCATGCGTACACAAAGACATGTACATAACACAATCATAGTCCATCATGCAAAAAGGCTATTTCTTTTTTCTCACAACGCTAGAGAAGGCACGCTTACATAGCTATCTCCAATCTTTCTAATATAAAATGCCTCTATGTAATTTCTCTCCCCTTCTTAGTTTTTCCTTTCCGTAGGAACTTTTTCTGCTCTAACATGGGAGTGCATGCATACTTATTGCAATGGCCCACTGAATGGCTTCCGTAACCATTTTTCACGTTACTGCAGTGCTGACATGCTCAATCATTAAAACACTGTCCCGTTTGCCCTATAAATATTTTATGTGTATATATATATATATATATACACAATGTATATACATATATATATGTGTATGTATATATATTGTGTGTATATATATATTGTCACGTAGTAGTGACAATATATATACTTTTCAACAGCTTAGCGGTATTTGCTATATCACGCTGCGCATGCAATCTGTGAACCTAGTTTTATGATTAGTGGTGCACTGGGGCCTATTATGCTCTTTCATTCGACTGCACAATGTAGATAGCTCCTAAGGGGCACTGAAAAGCAAATTCACATTATGTAGGTTGGATACATTCTTTAAGTTGTGCAATAACTTGAGCACACACAGCACCACGTGCATTGGTCTCTTGCCTTTTTGTTTGTGTACAGGTATGAAACTGATCTGTTTTTCGTTCAGCAAGATGGTTCAACATACCGATACCGAAGTGATGACAGAATGGGGAAAACCTGCTTCCATTAACCATGCAGTCTGATTTTAAAAACTTTGCTCAATCCCATGTTTGCATAACTTCTTCGGTGCTGTCTTAATACATGTCGCCGCTATGCCCCTCAACCTAGAGTGTGTGGCATTTGTATGCTTTACTACACAACACGACTGTATTGCAGTGAAGCTAGTTTTAATAACTGAGCAGCGAAACTGACTTTAGGAAACCAGCAGCCATTGTGCAATACAGACATCTTTCCTGCTAAAAAATAAGGTGTGTGTTTCATTTCTACTTTGCTCTTACACTAGTTTTCTGCATTGTACGCATAGAAAGCGGGTGTGCATTTGATTCGGGGGCGAGTTAGAATCGGGCAAATACTGCTAAATGAATCAGCAATGTGTTCTGGCATATTTTTTGCCTCTCGTTTAATTCGACCCGCCAGATAATTCTATCAATTTCTTCAATCCTGCCAGGATATAATTAATGAAAATACACTGTACTTACCACCGAAAGAGTGGAGATGCATGCTTCTATGATCAATGGCTACACTGCACCACTCGTGCTTCTGACCAAAACGTACATGGCAGAGTAGAAGCACAAAGGTGCATAAATAATATGTCATTGACATTCTGTTACATCTATAAGTTATAGTTGTAATATGAATAAGTTATTTCATATTAAGCATTGCAGATTAAAATAAAAAAGCACTAGCTCTCCCGCAATCGAGAGTAGATGTAAACATGAAATGGCTACCATATGGCATCTTTTGCTGCCTATGGTGCTGCCTTCAACCGTTTTTCTTCTTCCAACAGTGCAGCGTTCTCAGCATCTGTCACTGCTTTTTCTTCTTGTCACAGACCGCTCAAGACTTACGGACCGTTGGCATTCAAAAGAGCACAGGGAACCCTATCTCAGAGCCAAAAGATGACAATCAATTGTACGGTGCCCTCTATCGGCCTTTAGAACGTCGCTATTGGAAATGAAAAATAAAACTTCAGCGTACTAGAAGTTACAGCTTGAGTGATATTGTGAACAAACATTAGGAAGAAATTGGAAGCAACATTTTTTGTAACTTGTTTGGGAAGCAACTAGCGTGTGTATAATGTGGTCCTGTATAAAGAGTTGAGGGCCAGAGACCGCATTTTCTTAACTTTTGACTGGTTGCCCGGGAGATCTCGCTTTGCTCTCGCAACGATGCCCAGATGTTCTCGTTTTGAGTGCCCGGATAACGGCTCTGGCTTTTGGCTCAAGGTCACTTGAAGGTCGCCGACATGAGGAGCTAAAAGCATTTCATGTTTAAAAAGAACTGCCCTGCAGAACACGTGGAATGAGAGTTCTTTGACTGCATTGACTTCCATAGCTTCTGCAGCATTGTTTGTTAAGCATGAAATGTTGTATAGTGATGTGAAATCTTGTGAAAGCATCCCTTAAGTGGCCATCCAGAAGAAACGCCCCTGATCATGTGCAGCACTGTGTCTGAGATCAAATGGCTACAGTTTTCTTCCAAAGACAAAAAATGTCAGGCATACCTTGCCACTAGGGAGTCCGACGTCGCCAATGCATTGGTACACGAGCTTCTCAGTCTTGCCTGATGCAAATGTCTGCGCTATCCTGCAGCCCCACAAGCAGGGCGTGGAAAAAATCTCAGAGTGAGCCATAAACGCCTATTGAAGAATGCTTTGCATCTTTGAAAAACCTTGTAATCTCCCACATAAATAATGGCTATAAAACATTGCGCACTCTAATCAGTGAATCACAAAAAATGAAGAATGTGAAACATCTCACAACTCCACTGTAACATACTGTAACATGGGCCTATAGCACTGCCCACAAACACCCGTCAGCAGCTCAGCCACAGTGAAGCAAAAGAAACAGCTAGAAAGCAGGATCAACATGAATCTGAAACAATTGAATAATTTCATGACGTGACTTAGTACACTACTTCTGCCACAGTGGACGCTGGAACTGTTGTCTCTAGTACACTTCAAGGACAACTACGGTTCAAAGTGCACTCAGTAAAACCTTGATAGTTCCATCTCGGTTTACAGTCAATGGCCGATTTTTCAAACTTCCTGGGGACTGTTGAAACATTAAAAAAAAAAAAACAACTAATGCATGGCTTTAACTGCCCTCAAGGGCTCAAATTGCCACAGCCATGTCCAAAATAGTTTTGAAGAGCTGTCAGTACAATTATTAGGCGTCTCGGTGCTCATACTGTGACAGGAGACGGTTGGTCCGCACGTGTGTAATTAAGGAACATGTTTCATGTCTCAACACAGCTCCCGGCCCCTTTGCACTCTTAGTACGCTTCACCGCAATACATTGCATTTGCTTGGCTACGTAACAAAATTGTATAGCGGCGAAGCTCGCTTCCGGAAACCATCACTATGAAACACTTCAGGCGTCTCGGCATTCATACTTTGACAGTACAGGGACAGGGCGCGTGTATAATTAAGGAACAAATTTTATGTCCTGTTCCCATGACAGTGGCCCCTTTGCACTCTTGATATGCTTCACCGCAATACTTGCATATGCTTTATCGCGTAACGCCGCTGTATTACGGCGAAACAAAGCAGCTGGGCCTAACGACAGCACAAGAAACTACTACAGCTGTCAGCAGATCGATGTGCAAGAGCGCTGGTTCGAGGCGGCAAGATAATCAAAAATGCATTGGTGGTGGCTTCAATTAATGCCATTTAAGACCTGTAGTTACAGCAAAAAAATCAGGATGGCGAAGGGTTTTAACGTACAACATTTCAGGCGTCCTTATGCACTGGCTCTATGGGGTATTTGGCGGTGCTGTGAAGGTGTTCGAATTATCAGGCATGTCCGAAAAATTCATCGCTGACTGCACTTGAGATAAATTTCTCCACTGCTGCTGTGTTGTCTGCGTATGATTCCCAACCAAATTTGCCTCTGCACTGATAAATTTAAGTGACCACTGTAAGATGAGGGAATGCAACGCAAGATGAGGGAACATTACAAAATGGGGCGTATCAAATGAGAACATAATACATAGGAGTCAATGGGCATAAGGTCGGGAGCGTGAATATGTGATGTAGTAGCCGAGAAAATGCAACTGCGAGGAACCTATCAATGTTGTTCCACTGTACTATGCCAAGCAAACCCGCATCAATGATTACTTTCAGAGTTCTGCTAAACAGAAAATAAACGTTACATGGCTGTGTCATGCAGTTTCGCTTTATTTTTGGGAGGCTCTTTCTACTTTTCTGGTAATTTGAAAATCTGCTTAATTTGAATATTTTTTGCAGTCCGGCTGACTTTGAATTAACAAAGGTTTGCTGTAGTTTTCTTTTTATTGTTTATTTATTTTCAATACTGCCAGTCCCGCGTAAGACCAAAGCAGGCAACAGTCAATATTAACAGAACGCCCTCCGAAACAATAAGTTCATTACCCCTCCACTTTTTCTTACTGCAACCAACTGGCTTAACCCTCATGATGAATAGATGTTTTCACGAGGGTGCTTCCGACGGTCTGGCGTCGAGCGTATGTGTCAGTGTTACCTGTTTGGTCTGGACTGTGAGCTTGCCTTGCACTTGCGTTTCGGAGTGGTAGCTTTCGTTCGATGTTTCTGTTTATTTTTGTCACGAATGACTTACGCATGTAAATAATTGCATATACTCATCAAAAGTCTACAGGCCAGGCCTGTTCACTTTATGGATGCACAAACAATTAGCGGAAAACAACGATTTTGGGGAGTATAGTGTGTCCACAACACAGCACTCCGCGAGACCACTGCCAATGTGTTCACCGGTTTCCTGCATCACTTGAGGACTTTGCATTTCAGTCTAATATGAACAAATGCACACATCAGTTAAATAACGCATTTTGGTAAACCCTTTTCGGCACATTTCCTAATAGGTTCCGAGAATTGTCAGCTCTTAAATGCAATATTTTCGCATATGTAGCGGCAGAGGCTACATTTGTTATTCTTTCAAACACTACTGTATTCCAGTGCACGGCGGTCATACGGCAGTCAAACGGCGCACTTTTGATCATGATTGAGCTCGATCTGGATTGAATTTCTCGGTCGCGATTGGCTTCTTTGCTTGACCTGGGGAAGGGAGCTAATCGTGATCTAACATTCCGACGGGCTCGATCGCGATCAAAAGTGGTCGTGTGACACTGGTATGAGACAAATTGAAGCATTCTGCAAGAGAACTAGTCGGTAAATACACTTCGCAACGATCTGCAAAATCGTGTCCTATGGAAGACGTATGCAGCTCGTGTCCGCCAAAACATTGTCTCTGCGTTCACATGCGCCTTGCGCGGCCCTGTTCATAAAGGTAATTTCGAAATCTAGCACCTGGGCTGTATCGTTTATGCTGGCGTGTATTCAATGTCACTTGTCAGTTCGCTGCAGGTACCACGCTGCTTGAGTGCCACGCTTCTGCTTTGACATTTGGTTATAAGCACCCTGCGTTGCACCATATTCAATAAATTTTGCATGACTGAGCTGCTGAGTTACGTCGGAAGCGTATAGAGTAACCACCACATATCTACCAACCACTGACACGCGTCGGCGGGCCGCCGGTGCCTGCTTCTAAGCATTGCCCAACAGCTACGCAAGTGCCTGCTTTCGCTAAATGAGGTAACCTTCAACCACGAAATGTAATGGTGATCAGATTTAATCGATGACTACTGTCACACGAGCCCAGCAATAACAATGATTAATACCACTGATTAGCACGCCAAGTCTCGACGAAGCAGTCGCGGCTGCCGCCGCTTTCGATGACGAAACGCCACATCCACTGACTGGGCTTTCTATTGCCATTGCACTTCACACTGAGCACTCACGCGAGCACGTGAAACATGTAACAAGTCAAGCAGCACAAGACAAGCGAAGCGGAAGAAAACAATCGAAATAATGCTCGGCGAAGATCCCACAACCGAAGTGCGGCCAGCCTGCTCTCACAAGGCTCACAGTCCAAAATGGTGGCACAGCATGTTCTGACATGACCCATGTTGGGCAATGGCGCTACTGAAACGTCGGTTTGTGAAAAGTCTATAGGCACAAAGGTAAGGTAAAGATTCTAGAATGGGAACAGGGTTAAAGGGTAGCCCACCCCCCCATCTTCATATATCCTTGTCCCGATTCGATACCAGTTTACATTATCTCTGGTGCATACAACTGCATTGACTACATGGTTTAATGCTACGACCTTTATCTCGATGACTAAGCCCTCGCACTAGTTCATGTACCTGCCCAAGTAACACAGGTACACGTGCAAGCCTGATCGGTCTTGGAAAGAAGCATGCACACAAGACATGTGAGAGCTCAACCACAACACCCACCTTCGGACTGGTAATTTTCCATCTGGGTCCACCAGGAATCCCAGCTTGATCCAACTGCACAGAACAAGGCATTTGACCGGGCTAGTTTGTAATCCATGGTAAAAAAACAACAGCGCACAAGCAGAAGGAGGATGGACACAAGCTTCTTCTGGCTGTCCTTCATCTGCTGGTGTGCTTTTTTTTTTAAATGCACAGAACAGCTGAGCAAAGTTCTCAACCGAGAAGAAAACAATAAAAGGCAGGCCGTGTGCCATACCCACAGTTCACAAATCAATCATTGCTGTATTTTATGCACTGAAGGTGGGATGCAAACATGTATTATACATAGAACCATCAGCAAAATGAACAGTCAGTACACTTGAGCTAAGTACATCTTACTTATGGAGAATTAAGAAGCATGGCAAACAGTAGTACAGTATAACTAGATTTCACTGAAAGTGGATGTTTAACATATCACCTATATTGAACAATAAGATTGCATGTAAATGTGTACAAGTAGCAAATGGAAAATGAACCTGAAATGGGATGACAGCAGAACTGCTGGGCCATCATGCTTCCAACAGGATGCTGCTGACAAGATGACAGTAAGAGCAACAGGGCATTTATCCTCCAGTTGTTCTAGCTGCCATCCTGTTTCAGTGCTATTGTTTCTAGTTGCTATTCACCAACCAGTCTGAGTATACAGCCTTTAGTACATGAGTTAATGTATGTGTATCAAATTTGTAGTGTAATCAATACCAGTAAGTGCCCACCCACAAGACCCACAAGACTAGTACTACTATGAAGTAATTATATTGTACGGTGTGCCGCAACATATCAAATGATATAATGGCATTAGGCATCACATGGAGGAAGTTGAGTCTTTTGTTCATGCATCAATCTGATGTCTGCCACACTCATACATGGCATCATGCAGACAAATGCTAAACATCCAGAGGTGGATTTATCAAAGCAACAGATGTATGTAGACTCCGCAAATGCACTTCACATTGGATAAAGTCACTTCCCTGCATAGTCACTTGAGCTCCCCAATAACTTTATGGTGCCATAAACAATAATCCCCCATTTGTTATGGTGACAGAAAGTTATTAGATATTTACAAAAGTTTGTATTTCATCTTGTACCAGCAGCATCTTATCATCCGTTAAATTCTGATATTCTGTAAGATTTTATTTACTTGGCGTTATTGAACTAGTACTACTGTGAAGTAATTTACAACATTTGTGTAAATATACTGTGACATTATAGAAAATTCTGAGCTCCTTTACATTCTGTCAGTGTAGGACTGATTGTATGAAATGCTGCTTCCTTGGCACAGAACAATCAATTACCTGCTTAACAAAAATGTACAGTCAATTTCAATATACTGCAACGTATAAGTTCCACTAAGTCCAGCCCAGGTTTATCTTGCAGCCAGTACAACAGTACAACAAATCTTAAATACAGGCTGTGCGCACAGACTCAAAAAATATTCTCTTTCTTGAACTCCACGACCCATATATTTTCAGTGCGAACTGTATTACAAGTCTTGCGGGTGCTTAACAGCAATGGCATGCAGCCCATAACATGCAAAAAATCTGACTCAACTGTTTTTCAAGGCAGGTGGCAGGACACACGTTGTTGGCTTTGATGTTGTTGGTGATGCTGCGTAGGCCAGCTTGCCACACCTGCAGAGAAGGCATTTCGAGAAAAATTCAGGAGTCTAAAAAGAGTACAACCAGTTGACCAGTACATTTTTTATAGTTTAGATTTCTCTTATATTCTGTACGTCTATTATAACTTTCTTCTCCCCTATCTTTTCTGTTCACCTGCATCTTTTTCACAGCTACGGAACAGTTCAGGTGTCCACTGAGCAGCGTGACAGTTACAATGCCCAAGTCCTTCATTTCTGACCTCCTTAACCCTTCTATTACAACAAAACTACTACTACTACTACTTTGAAGACTTTGTATGCAATCTGTAGGGTCTCAAGAGCTCTCAGTAACAAACACAGCACGCAGCAGCACCAAGATACAAAAGGGGCATTTATTGCTTCTTCTCTAAATTCGATAGATGAAGAGTCAGCATAAATTGAAATGCAAACTGACAATAGCTTATCAGAACTACTGTTCTGCATAATTATGTAGAAGTGTGCCGTGCAATCGCTCAGTAGCTGGTTTCTAAGTAAGGAAAATTATAAATGCACGTTTCGTCATTTCAGCCACAGCTACAAATGCAGGTGAAACTGGAAACAAAGCATTCGAGTCGTTTTCAACTTTTTCGTGTCTCAATTTACACTGACAGCACAAGGAACAGTTCCTTGACGAAACATGCTGTGGAATGGAGGAAGTTAGACTTGCCATGCAAGGATACCAAGTGAATGCTTGTCCATGTCAAACACTGAAGCTTCGTTTACGGGTTCTGTCCTGTGAACGGAACCACGTCAGGGTGATCGTGTTCTCCAATTTTATTGCTGTGCGCTGAAGCCAATTGGGAAGCATTTTTCAGGACAATCCCGCGAGGTGCACAAACAAAGCATGGTCGGTCTCTGCATGCCAACATCCTGCAGCCCAAAAACTGGAAGCAACTTCCTCTACCACTCGAGCTATTCACACTGTCAGGTGGCACTATTATTGAAACACTCACTCCAGCATAACTACACTGACTCTCACTATAACGTGTGTCATGCAGGGATGCCAGACGTCAGGAGGCACGAGAGCTATGAGGAAAAGACGGAATGTCACGAAACATGAAAGAGCCTAGCATGCCCCCAAATTTTGGTGCCTCAGTATGAATGGTACAAATGAATACCTGTGCCACAACAGCTGCTGTGCATTGCACACATATTTGGAAATATTGATAGATACAAAGCCCTCCAAAATTTTGGAGGGCTTTGCTAAATGAGAGGTTTGCTAGATGCAACAAGTCCCTTACAACTTGACAGAAGATGAAACGATATGAATGTTTCTTTATTTTGTGAGAGTGAGAAGCTGGACAAGTTGGTTCTCTCATAGACTAAACATTGTATTAGTGAAAAGGACATGGACAATTGAAGCGAGTACGACAGGACACACGCTAACCCTCTCTTCGCTCATCTATCTTTTTCTGCTGGTATAGTGTTTAGTGTTTGATTTTGTTACAAGTTCCTTATTGCAAAATTACGCTTGGACACTGTCTTGAACTATGAAAGAGCAAACAAATTGCATCTTACAGTTTAGCAGCTTGAAAGACCACAAACGCGACAATGCTTGTGCACCTGCATCTTGATTCCACGGATAAATTAAGAGCAGGCGATTCTCCCGCTTAAAACTTGCCCACTATAGTGAGCTTAAGTTTCTCTGTTCCGTCGGCGTTGCAATAGAGCAGAACAGTGATCCTCTCCTTGCATTTCTGCCCACCCTGACAAACTTAACTATTAAAGCAGAGGCTCTTCTCAGGCTGAAGGTTAAAAAACACACCTGCTTCATCTGCATTAAACACGTCTCGGGGATTATATCCCGCAATGAGTTACGGCAACACAGTCGCAATCCAATCGCTCACAAATGACTCGTCAGCTTTCTCTTGCTTTGCTGCTAATGACTTTGTAGGCCATGCACTGCTTTGAAGTGGTGGAGCCAGCTGCTGGAAGCCTGAAATCCATCAATGCCCAAAGAAAGCGCAGTCTCGTCGACTTTTTCCCAGAGACCATTACCGTCGATGTTCACGCCGGCCGCAGCGGCTTCTAATAGAGCTTCCTCCAGCTTAACGTGATGGGCTGTGTTCGCCTCCTTTGCGTCGACGCTGAGGCGGAGCGCTTTCTTCATTATTTGATCACATTGTTCAACAATCGTGCACAATGTCGACAGCGTGAGTTTCAGCTTTTTAGCCAAGTTCGTGCGCTTTCTTTTTGGATCCTCATCCATCTTTCGTAAAATGTTCAACTTCTCTTTAAAGGAGAGCGCTTTCCGCTTGTGAGACATCATTGTTTGCTTGAGGGCACAAGCTGAAACAGCACAGCTATCACAAGGCACAGCATACGGACGTGAAGACACAGAATAAAAGAAGTAGAAGAAGAAAAAAAAAAACATGGCTGGGGTAGCTTGTTCCAACCAGTCCCAGCACATCCCGTGACCTACGTCTGCGCTGCCTGCACCATGTGTACTCGCAAAGTGAAGGCGCAGCTAGCAGATGAAGCTGACAACCCGCAAAATGCTGCGTAGCCGTTTAGCCGGACTGATGACAGCCGGCACTGCTGTCCGCGCCGCACTGCCGAGGCCACGACCTCACCATGGAGTCGGTGGAGCATCTTCGGTGGCCGTGTCTTTTCGTACCGAACGCCAAGGAATGAAAAGCAGTTCTCTATATCCGAATTATAGCGAGTTGTACTTTAATAGAACTTGGCCGGGGCCAACATAAAATTCCTATCACCCTGAAATTTGTATGAGCCATAATTGTAACACCGAGATTCTACTGTACTGCCCATGGAGAACAATAATTCTCAAAGGACTTAATAAGGGAGACAAGTAACAACTCGTAGTCCAGTGGCACAAAGGAAGCAGTCCTGACAATCTGACTGCAAAGTGTACCTGCATTTAGCCTTCACTTATTCTGCCTAGGAGCGGTTTAACGTGCGCAATGCATAGAGTGGATTCACGCTGAAGTCTTCACTACTGTCTGCAGGCACAGATAATCATCTGGTGATTACTGGTGATTAAGAGATTTTAGTAGAGCAAAAGCAATGTATGCCAGACAGCAAGCGCCTAAGTCATTGATGTTATGATCTATTTTTATATGAGATAAATTATGATAGCAAGTCGTCTGAATACATACTGTGACACTGCTTAATGTGAAACTGATACGACATGGCATAACTGTAAAAGGTCTAAAACCTCCATAAATAAAAAGTAGTATGTAAAGAGTAGAACTAGTTATAAAACACAGGCACCATGCATACCTTGGCTGTTTCAGGGTCTGGGCAGACAACATGTGTGTAGTTGATGTTGACCATGTCCGTGCCTGAGCAGATGGTCAGCGAAACCTCGTCTAGGCCGTACCGGTTTTTGCTGCTCAGCTCTGCCAGTAGTCTTACATCCTGCACACACATCTAGGGTAAGCCGTGCCGCCAGCATTCTGCTGCAAGAAGCTGAAATGCCTCACGCTGTCAATGCAAGTAACGACACAGCGCATGTGCTCAATCAAGGCAAGACCAAACAAGCTAGAGTTTGCAGCATCTTATAGCACCATGCCCAGTGACTTTCGCAGTATTAAAAAAATTGTCCACCACCAAAAAATTTTCAGACATTACTTCTTATGCAAGTGTTAGTAATCTTGCTGCTTGCCTACAAATACTATTCACAGCTTTGTACCAATTCTGAGCCAGCTCCGAGCATAAATCACTTCCGGTGAGTGGTAATGATGGCGCTTTTTCAATTTTGGTATTAAAAACGTCTACTTTTGCGTGGAGGTTGATCTATACATACACTATTCAATCTAGCCATTTTATGCGGATCAAAATTTTGTTGCAGTTGCCCTTTAAGGATCTCCTGTGATTGCACATCTACGACAGATCAGCAACCCTAACATTTGAAATGTGTGAAAGATCACTGCCTGAAAACGACTCCAGCAAACATGCCTGCTCTCTTAAACAATCATCAATGCAGTAACCTGTGCACCCCATGTAAGAATGGATGGAAGAAAGGAGTTTTACATACAACATGTTCATGAAGTGGTATAGAGTGGGAGGCACACCTCTTCTGCCATCAACCTGAGTTCCTTGCACAAAAAAATGATTGGCTTGACGGAAACTAAAGCAAGCACTTGCACACTGGCCTCCTCAGTCACATTTTAAAAGTTTGTGTGAAACACTGTACACATACAGAATCATCGCGAAGGCCCATTTTGGTTGGTTAATCAAGAGAGATGGAAAACAAAGCATTTGGAACAGTTTGACAGCATGCTTTGCTTCATGCAGTAAGCCTGGAGTGGCAAGATTGTGGAAGAAAATTGTAAAGATGAATAACGAGAAGATTCACAGCATTCTTTCAGGTATTTCCAACCTCTCAAACTTTTCCATACATTTTGTTATTTTAGCTTTTCAACATAAACATAGCGAGTAGGCTTGACGTAATGGCATCTGCTGTGTTAACAAATTTATTGTGGAGGTGGATCAGAAAACAATATGCATGTATGAAAGAAAGGTGCTGAATGAAAATGCAGAAACATACCTTTGGTATTCCGCCAGCCCTTATGTCGTTCACTTGTGACAATTCAAGCACCTGACCATCCTAGAAGTGCAAAAGAGATGTGCACATGCCATTTTTAAAAACAAAAGATGAGATTGAACATAATATGCAACAAAAGTGCACATTGCCTGCTTTGAAAAATTAAGGGCAACTATAGTTAGTCGAGCACAACATTTTCTAGCCCTTTCAGCAGGTGGAAGTGCACTTTCCAGCTGTTATATGCATGAAAGCAGGCCGTCGAAAGCATTATTTTGATCACAGGGAACACCCGTTGTCACCTTACTAAAACTAAGCAAAATTAAATGCAGTGATGTCTTTTAATGCTGCAAAATCTATCTAGTGTTTTCCACACTTTAAGACGATCTCAGCGATGCTGCCTGTTTGATTGTTTCACGTGAGTGGCGGCTTCAGAAGAATTTTCTTAGCAACAGAAGAAGCATTATATATATTCAAAATTTTCCGCGAGCTTATTTGGTTGGGAATAGGTGCTGCCACTGCAGCATGAAGAGAAGTGGATGTAGTGCATTTGCCAGGACTGTGCTGTGCCACTTGGTGTGGACTCTTGCTTCAGGCAGTGTCACGTGAAATAAGCAACACCTTTTCAATATCTTATTTTTCTTGCTTTCTGAGCTATAGAAAGCAATCCAAAATGTTGTGTTGTTACGAACGACGACAGGCCGACACGTCCGCCTCAAACATTCACTTTATTACCTACTCTCCCATCCCGCCGTCCGTCCGCGCACACCACCTGGTCCTTCCCCTGGCAATTTCTAATGTCTAATTTCACTTTTCCACTTTGGCATTGTCTGGTTTACTTTTTTTTTTCTTGCTCTCCGCTTTTGTAGCCCTTCATTCTTCATAACATATCTAACTTGAAGGCATACATGTGTGCACTTGAATGGTGTGTATATATGCCATGTGCGTGTGTATATCTGTGTATGTAGGTGTATATATAATTATATGTGCGTATATATAGGCATATGCGCGCCACTTCTACGGCTGTTTGCGCGTGTACGTGTGAATATAACATGCCAGTGTACAATATAGTTTGTATTATTGTATACATATGTAAACTTTTCTTTACACATGTGTAAATACCTACACATATATACCATGTTTTTTTTTTCGCAGCTTGGTGCGAACGGTTTCTTTCTTTTTTTTGCTCTCTTTTTTATTGTGTTGCTTTTGTTCTCATATTACTGTTTGCTTTTATTGCTTTATTGCTTTTCTCACATTGCTTTTTCTCGTACGGGTGTACGACAAACACTGCTGATTTGCCACTGTTGCCGCTGCCTGTAGGGCCCCAGGCCTCGTCAAGCTGCTCAATGAGCAGCTTTTTGTCTGGGGTCCATTTTTCCTTGAGGAAAATAAAAACTGTTTCTGATTCTGATTCAATTAGGCAACCGCGTGCGCGGCCTCCGAGAACCACACCTTGCTTGCCTCCCTTAAGCTCTCGGTATGCTTCTGCCGCCACTCTCTTCTCACAGTGTACTTTATGGAGTAATATGAGAATAAATCCTTTCTTTTTTCTCCCTTCAGTGCATCAGTGGGAAGAATACTTCGCATTGGAGTACTTGAGCAAAACCATGGAAGTAGACCCCTGTGCCTGAATGATTAGCTTATTAGAAACTAATGCTGTGACGGGGGCTAGTTGTCTGTCTGTCAGCTTGTCTGTCTTCTTGTTACTCCTAACCTACCCCTTACTATGCCTTCAGCAATGCATATGGCCATGAAGCTTATCAGCTCAATTTACTGGCAAAATCAAAAACAACGATAAGCCATCCCACACTATGTCAAACATGCTCAGCCGAGTTGCCCTATTTCCTGATGTATTTATGATAACAGTGCTGTGCGCCACCACAACAGCAACCATTTATGAAAACCCACTGTAGCAGTCTTGAAAAATGAAGCAGTAAGAGATCCAAAATAAAGCTGCTCTACTTAACGAGACAGAATGTGGCAAAATGAATAATCCACAGGCTGCAGATCTGTTGTGCAATTCTACTGCTTTGGGAGGATATAAGTTATAGTCACAGTCTTGACACCTGGTCAGGTGTCGTGATGCAAGACGTAAATTGACCCGAGTCAAGGACGGGAGTCAAAATGTTGGAGAGTGATGTTTCAAAACCATTACAGGTTCCTCATTCACAGTGAGCACATTGACTCTTTCTGTACCACGCCCATTGGGCATCGTTAGCCCACTATCAATGGTTTGAAACGCCACTTTCGAGACCTTTCGCGCCACTCACGGACGCACAGCGCTATCGGACGTGAAGGAGGAGAGCTATATTTTAGTTTTCTAAGCAGTTTGCATTTTTTTCACAAGGCGGTGATCTTTGAATGTGCTCCGAAGTTTCACGATCTTCAAAGTAGAAAGCAAAAATGGCCGCCCGCTATCGATGGTTTGACACGACGCCGCTTTTGAGACTTCCCGCGCGTGCCACTTACGGACACAATGCACCATCGGACATGAAGGAGGAAAACTATATTTTTGTTTTCTAAGCAGTTCGCTTTTTTCCTGCCAGGTGATAATTTTTGAACACGCTCTGAAGTTTCACGATCATCAAAGTAGAAAGCAAAACTGTCTGCCTCCGAGAGCGGTGCGTGCACTTGGAAAGATCACAGATCTTGTGATACCGCTGCGTCTGCAGCTGATTTTATCGATGGATTGAGCAGCAACAAGTCTGAGGATGCTGCCTTTTCATCAGACTTCGACTCTGAGAGCGACGATGACATTAACTAGCCTGGAACATCGGCAGCCGCAGCCCAGCACGCCCAACTGCAGTGCTTGCAGTAAAAATTTTGTAGCAGAATACCTGCACAATCAAAAATTTAGATTTTTTTCGAAGACAGTGCCAATTAGACAGCAATATATTTTCTATATTTCATAATTTTCGTTACATTTTTTTCTTAGTAGATATCAAGTGCGTCTTTACAAACTTTGTTCAATTTTATCCCACAATCTTGATTTTGGCAATTTATATCTTTTTTTATGACATACATCTTGTTAATAAATATTTTATGCGTAAAAGGTGCATTCATTGTGCTTTTTGTTTATTCATTACATAAAATATTGAGTGCAGTAGTTGTGACACCTAATGCCAATGATGTAAGGGGTGTTTCAGTGTAAGGCATGAGTTCAAGACGGCTGTCTTTGAATCCTGGTCTTCTATCAAACCGACTAAAAAGGAGCACGCTGGCCATTTTGGTTCAAGTCCCCAGGACATTCACAATTACCACCCTGCTTTCAGTCGCAATGACCAACAGCACATGTTGCTTTTGGAAAATATTGTAAAACTTATCATTTACAGAGTGACAATTAATTATTCTCAAAGAGCTCTGATTCACTTGCCGAGTTCCCACTCAGAAAGTGATGACCTTAACTATATTTTTCAAATAAAACATGTGCAATAGGTTAAGGCCTTATGAAGCCATATCTATTTCAGTCCATAATATAGCCTGCTCAAATTTGCCACTCCCCCAATACCTCTTTTCTACACCGGCCCACAATACTAGACATGCTTCAAATGGCAATCTGCTAAATTGTGATAATTCACATGGTCAAAGAGTAATTAAATTCTGTAGCTGAAAAATGTGGAATATGTTACCCTTTGGTGTTAAAACAGCACAAAATTTCAAGCAAGGTCAGATAGTTTTTTTTTCTTGAAAAGCATAATCTTAGCTGCATTATTCTGTTTTGTTTAGTTCTGTCGCATCTTTTAGGACAACTGCGAGTTACTTCTACTTGATGTTCTTTCTACAGCTGACCTGTATGTTTTATTTTTTACTGGACCAGAAACTGGACTTCCTTGGCTATTGGTCCAGATAACTTCTGTATTCGCTACGTGTTTGGAAAGAAAGTGCTTTGATTAATTGACAATAGCTTCTGCCACTGAGAATTTTCTATCTGGCATCTTCCAACATTTGCTGTGAGATACATGTGCAACTTACATTGCAATGTGTGCAACTAGGATTTTTCTATTTTGCAATCTGACACTGATGCTATTTCCAACTGGTGCGACAAGTGGCTTACGAAACTAAATACTTCTATATGTAAGGTCATGAGAGTAATGCATCCCAATAAAGCTAATGACAACTTTGTTTATAGCCTTAATAACTCTGTTTTAACCCCGTTACTAGTTACCGACATCTTGGCGTACATGTAACTTACAACCTCTCATGGAATATGCACGCTGAACATGTAATTAATAACGCTAATCCGCATGCTTGGATTTCTACACCGAAATTTTTCATCCGTTTCTTCCGATTTAGAAATTAAATTTTACACAGCTCTAGTTAGATCAAAATTAGAATATGCTTGCTCTATTTGGGATCCATCTAGCTCCGCATTAATCACAGCTCTTGAATCCGTTCAGAACCGCGCTGCCCGATATGCGCTCTCTAACTACTCTCGCTACAAAAGCATTTCTTCAATGAAAGCTAATTTAGGTCTACCAACACTTAAGTCATGCCACAAGTGCTTCCGCTTAAACCTCTATAAAAATGTTTTTACACTAACCCGCCCAGATTATGTGTCCTCACGGATCGATCATAAACTCAAGGTTAAAATTCTGTTATGATGCACTAACACTTGCCATGCCTCTTTTTTGCCACAAACAAGCAGTGACTGGAACCACCTTCCCGCCTCCGTCACTGCAACCGAAGACCCTGCCCGTCTTCAAAGTTGCGATTAACAATTTATTGTTAGAACACTCCTCTCTGTAATGCCATCGGGCCCTGAGAGTATGAAAATAAATAAATAATAAATAAGTAAATAAATAAATAAATAAACATCTGGGGGGTCTTATATTATGTGTTCAGGCTGCCACCATGTGAAAAATGCATGCATTCCTGGACTTCTGATGGCTACAGGAAGCTTTAGAAATAGCGCACCCATTGCCCCATGCCCCGCTCGCGCTATTGTGTACTACCTTTGCTTTCTTTTGTATACATATTTGTTTTTTCTTTCTTTTGTACAACCGGTGGTTTGCATCCCCGATCTTTGGGTGTGCAAAACATAGCACTCCCTAATAAGAGTGAATCTTGTTAACTTTGTTCTTTCTTGCTGCAACTTGTTTATCTTGTGCAAGTGTCCTTAAAACCATGCCCATTTGATATCCTTGCTCCCCATTCAAAATTGTTACTTACTGCACTAAAACCATTCTAATGTAAGAGACCATTCTAATGCAAATACACCTTAACAATGGTGACACTATGAGAACAAAACAGCTAAAACACATCCGAGAGGAAGATTCAAAGATCAAGGTCCCAGTCCTGCAATGCGTATGTGTTAAACAAGGGCAAACACTACACAAGCTGCACACTTGATGCATGTAAAAAAGAAGTAAATAAATGTACACACCCTTCCGTCGCTGTTCCAATAGATGAAAAATCCATACTCGTCGACTCGGAACAAAGCATTAGGCTCATAGACTACTTGTTCTTTTTCCTGTGGACAAAATAGGCATGCATGTAAGTACGTGCTAACAAAAATTACCTGGTCTTAGAGGAGCACTGACACGACGTTTTCGACTGTTTTTCACTTTAATGAAGGCCTTCATCTAATGCAATAAATGAAAAGTTAAAAATGTCAAGGCAGTACTCCTTTAACTGGTAAGCACTCAAATCTAGCTTCAACTATAAAAACTGCAATTCATGGTTGTATTGTTGTCTTAAGCAGCATCTGCTGTGCACTGCATCCTAACAATGCTACAACTGCTGCAGCCAATGCTTGTACATGACAGCACACCAACAAGCTCATTTCAAGTATGCCCAAAACGAGTACCATGTCAAACAAAAGAACAGCCAAGGTAATTGTGGGATCCTGCAAGTACGAATGGATAGCTTGACCTCGAAAAACACAGACCTCAATTTCTTGCTTCAGAGTTCAAGTGAAACAGAGCGTAAGCTACTCCTCGGTTAACGATAATGTCACGGGGCAATGACAGTGCACTGTCAGATACACCAGCTAAAAGATGAATGAGAAGAACAGGAGCGTTTATCGGGCAAACTTGTGCTCAGGAAAGAAAGCAACAGTTGCATGACAACAACAGTGGCAAGCATGGTCAAGAATTGTGCAATCCGATCCGACCTCTGAAGTCTGTCAAATATTTATATATCGATCACTGTACGTTCTAGAGCAATCAGTGGTGCTTGAGTTTGTTAGGAAACATACTACGGCATGATGGGTCCTGTCTTGCTATCAAGGTGACAACAACGTTCTCATAGTTTCTAATACAGAAGGCACGTCTTCTGTGAGAGTGATAGCATGACAGGGACGTCTCAGTAAAAGTGATCATTAGCCAAAAGTAAAACAATGCATGCATGGCACTAGTGTGCAAGTACGTCACGCACTGTTCATCATAAGCAGTTCACATTGGCCGTAACATTCGTGTCACATGCAGCACAGCAGAGAAAATACAAGGAAGCACACACCTCTTCCCAACGGTCGAAGATGCAGCCCTTGAGCAGGGCTTCAGGTACAGGACGTTGCCAGTTGAAGTCGTATGCTTTCGTCATGACGGTGCCAGGGGCTGCGAGGTGCACAAAGGCTCAGCTGAACAACTCGCACCATAGCAAGTTGGAAGCAACTCGTCTCACACATTTATGCCCATATAAAGCCCCCAACACATGCTGCATACTGCACTTGTCCTTGTCAAATGACAGGTTATCTGTGCTTACAAACCGAGTCACAACATCACGGTAAAGAATGGTATCACGTAAACACCCGCACACACAACAGGCAATTCTTCCTACATGTACAGGATGCTACATAGAATACATATTTCGTCACCATGATTGTATAATATTTATTCTAGAACTACCAACGCCACTGGTACTTATCTACCGCATTCGCGGAAATGGTGCCCCAGTCCTTCGGTATTGTGCAATGCATCACTTTCCTTATCTTAGTGTTGACTTGTTCTGCTCTAAGGCCCATGCTAAAATAAGATTCCAGTTACCTCATCCGCGTTCTGCAATACCATCTTGCAAGAAAGAAAGACCAAGAGAACAACAATGCAAGATTTACAAGCTGAAGCTAAGAAGACTCACAAGTTCGACGAGCAGCCCAACCCTGGCAGCAGCAGCTCGTTTCTCACGAGACAAGCAGAAGCAAACTTGCTCAGGAGCCATGAATATTCATCAGTCTGTCATTAGCGAGGCCTTGAATGAGCCACTTCCGTATGCAGCCCAAAAGCTCATTAGAGCCATTCACGGCATAGGTCACAACCGTGACCTGTGAGAGGGCAGACCTGTCACAGCTATGTCAGCATGTGGTCACCAGTTGTTTCAATTAATGAAGGGCCAGTGATGGGCAAGAACAAAAGAAGCTCACAGTAGGGGTGTCCCCAACTGAGGCTGGCACCCAACAGATGTATTTACAAACCCGGCTGGATCGCTGACTTGCACAGACGTGCCTCGCTGCCTTTCAGGTGATGCTCTGTAATTGGCCAATCTTGTCCTCCTATTGCTAACCTTTACCTTTGAACTTGACAGGTTTATTGCATCATGGCCCAACGAAACATATCGTGACAAGCTAGTTACTGCAAGGGCAAGGAGACCTTAGCTGGCACATGTGGTTCGGCTAAGAACGTCACATTGAGAACATGTATGACCAAGGAAAATACCGATTGATTGATTTGATATCCCAAAACTACACAATAAACTAATGAGGAAAATATGACAGTGGATGCCAGATTAACTTTGACAACCTCAGTTCTATGATCCGCATATATAAAAGTGCCAGCATATTTTCATTTCACCCACACCAGAGCGGACTGCAACATCTGTGAACTGTACCTATAGCTTTGTGCTCAGCGGGCCAATGCTTTAGACCTAGATGTTTGATATTTCAACATATATTTGTGTATTAATTTGTTCCCTATGTATTTTAGCATTGAGTTGCATTGCATTCTTGTTGTTGCTTTTTCCTTTTTTACGTTTTCTCACTTTTACTACTGACCGAGGGTCCCGTTGCTGTCCTTGACATTGGGATCCTCATCTGTTTGTTTTTTGTAGTGTACTAACTGTTTGTTGAAAGAATAATAATCTGAAACTGAACTACTCACGGCAGACAAAAACAAACATTCAATTTAAATTATCAGCCTGAAGTGACAGCAGTGTTTGACGATGGCAAAGTGCTGAAGGTTTTTAGGTACATTGATGATTTTTTAATTTTACTGACGGAACGTTCTCCCATGACTTACTCGCATACTGTGCAGGGCATTTTATCTGAATTTAAACAGCACGGCAAAGGCTTAGATTTTACTTTTGAACTAGCCAAGGATAACAGCTTGCAGTTTTTATATCTTGACATAACCCTTACTGACGAAGGTTCCTGCTGGATGTATCGACCCCGTGCCCACAAGGAATTGTTGCCGTATGAGTCTACACACTCCAAGACTGTTAAACGTGCGATTGCCACTATGTGCCTCGAATCCGCCCTTAAAAAATCGTGCTGTCATAAGGCACAAGGAAGCTTTGACGAACAGATTTTGAAATTGAGGAAGGCTGGCTTCCCTTGTTCGGTTGTAAGTGCAGTTTCGGAGGCGTTATTGAAAAAGGTGAAAAAAGAAAGAAAAAGAAGCACTGAAGAAGGTCAAACATTCGAAAAGAAAGCCAAACCAGTGGTGATTCCGTATTCTCACAAAGTGGCGCACAATCTTAAACACATCGCCGTGAAATACAAAATTCCTGTGGTTTTTTCCGCACCCCAAAAACTTGCTACTTTGTGCCGCCTGATTGGTTCTGATAACTCTAAGAAAGCAGGGTGTTCCATTAAACATACGAATCCTTTTGTGAAGTGTGAGGAAGGAGTTGTATACCGTATACCGCTGAAGTGTGGGAAAGAGTATGTCGGCCAAACTGGCCGATGTATTAATGATCGCCTGCGGGAGCATAAGCTTTCATTGAAATATGGTTATGGCTCAAACTTGCCTCTTCATTGCAAGGCCTGCGGCAATGAAAATAAACAAGCATGTGAAGCAAGGCTTCAAGATACTACAATCTTGTTTAAAAGTAAAGACTCTGTGGCACGTGAATTGTTGGAGGCCAACCAGATTAGGAAGAGAGGGGAAACATGTGTCAGCTCCCCGTCTCTGAATATATACACAAATGAAAGTGTGTTTTTAGATAAGTTTTAGATTCGCCATTTCCTTCATGCATATCTTCAGTGTTCTCACGCGTGCGCATTCATACAATCAGTGTTCCGCCTTTTTCGTCCCCCCTCTCCCCATGGCTATATATTCAACCACCTTTGACCACAATAAACAGTTGCAAGTAGCGCCTGTCCTGTCTTTGTTCCTTCCTAATGTGCTGTCACTGTTGGCGCTTCATCTTTTGAAAGCCGCATTGCTAGCTAAGCAGGAAATGAGGTATGGAAAAGGAAATGGGGAAAGGAAGTCACCTTGTGAGACATTGGCTTCACCAGCAACAGCGCAAAAGAAGCCATAGGGGCGTGTAAGGTATTTTTAAATAAACAGATAAATAGACAGGGAGTAAGAAAGGGACACGTCCTGTTCCTTTGCGCTGTTTCTGGTCAAGCCACGAACCAACCAGCCCAAAGTACATACGCTTCTGAAACATCGGCCCCTGAGACGTTCCTCATTCAACCGCTGCTGGTCCCTGCCCCCGGGTGATGTCGTGCTTTCATGCGCATGCCAAGGAAAAGCTGGGCTAATCTGCCAGGGGCTACTCACTGCGGTAGGGGGGCTAATTCATCGTGGCATGTTGGGGTGACCAGGGCGCACCCTCAGGCGAGTCCCATCTGGAAGACACACAACGGGAGACAAAAGACAAATCTGTCAATCTACCCACACCATCACACTCCCAGCGATTATCCTATACCATTGCTCGATCACATGCGGGAGCTCAAGTGCCACCTCACTTCATCACGTCATCACTTCATTGCCTTAGAGGGCCCTAAAGAGCAACACTAACTTTGATTTAGTCAAGTATTTTTTCACGACTCGATTTGCATTTATTTGATGGAAAGAAACTATTTGTTAAAGGAGTACTGACATGACACTTCTCACTTGTTTTTTGGTGTTGTTGAATGAAGGCACAAAGTCTCTAAACCCTAATAAGATTCTGGCAAGTGTCACAGTGTATAAAAATAATTTACTATAATATTTGTTTTTGTGATCCAGGTCAGCTTCAATATCCATAGGCGAAGCATAATGATGTGAAATAATTGCTCACTTTATTCCTGTGATTGCTTGGCTGCCACACTTGAGTGCAGCACTTTAGCTCATTATTTTACGAGCAACGTCATCATACCTAGCCTTATAGCTACACGTCTTGTTCTGTGTCACAATAATGCTAATGACACCAGGCCCAGTATTTCGAGACAAACTTTAGTATCAAATTAAAATATCCGTAAATGCTTCCCAACCTTCATACTTGCTAAATGTGATACTTTTATGTAGAAGAAGCATGTGGTAGAGTGCACGTTTACAACTATGAAAATATGTCAGAACACGAAGAGCAATGTTTCCCTTTCTTTAGCATGCAAAAAGCAACTACAGCATTGGCATGACATCACTGATTTGAAAGTATGTTTGGGCTGTCTTTTTATGGGAAAAAAGTTTTCCAAGCTCACTGGGTTCAGCCATTTTAAGACGCAAGCACAACGGCAAAGTTAGCACAAAAGAACTATTACATATGCACTCCTGTTGCAAAACGTTTATGCCTGGTCACCTTCACGTTATTCAATGCAATATTTTTTTACAGACTGCACACATGGTTAAAGTGAGACTGCGGCAAGTGCCTTTATAGTAACAGATCCCTCAATTACAATGACAATATAGTAGTAAAGCATGGACAAATGACAGCAGAATGCTTTAAGTGAAGAGGCCTCTACATTTGCCCTCAAAGACGTACTAAGTTTACATTCTACCCATTGTGGCAGCACAATTTCTAACCTTTGAAGTTCTCGGCTAAAAAAAGAAAACACACTTTCATGAAGCCAATATTCAATAACAACAGTTACACAATTGAAATTTTATCACCTGACAGGGATTCCTGGACCACAACAACTGAGTTCACTGCATTATGCCACCTCAAATTTGCTACATAAGCGTCCAGAAAAAAGGGGGAGGGGTTAATGCCCCAAAACTGCACAAGAAGTTATGGGTAATAAGGTGAGTGGATAGCTTATGGACTAAGCTATCCACTAACCTTATTACCCATAACTTCTTCCGGGTCAATTATGACAATGTGCACCCAAAGAACGGTACACAAGTGTTCTTGCATTGCTCCCTCATTGGAATGCAACCGCCGTGGTTGGGAATCATGACTTTGTGCTCGACAGCACAACACCACAGCCCATTGTGGCAGCCCAGCCAAAGTGCACTACTATGCGTGCAAAGATATCAGTAGAGCATCCATGATACCGACAACAGTAATACTATTTACACAGGTGCGAGCACAATTTGACAGTCACATGTGCACATGTCATTAGGTATAAGGAAAATCTCTGGATGGTTTTCCCCAGTGTTATTTTGGCAATTGAAGGAATTATCCAGTGCAGCAGATTGCACACGTGTGGAACTTGAAGCCTGGCTGTGGCAGAGCCTTGTCACCTTGTCAATTTGACAGAGACAGCTGCGTGCATCACACAGCTGCGTGGCTAGCATAGCTTGCTCTCACAGCATATAGCTTTACCCCAGCCTAAATGTCGTCCTTGAATGTAGTGCAGTGTGAAAAAAATTTAAAGCTGACATTAAACCAAGAAATCACAATGACCAGATAAACTCAAGCAGCCATTGAGCACTTCTAGTCCATGGCTTCTACTTTGCACTATTCTCCACCTTGCACTGTAAACAAAAGTGCAATTACAGTGAAGATACGAGAACGAGAAATGCCCAGCTACCTTTTGTCTACCAATGCTACCACTTGGTTCTTTTTTGTTGTCATTTTGTTACTATTTAAGGGCCTCAAATAAAAGTAACTGGGTCAATAAGGCACTAAAGAGATGGCGAACGTTTTCCTTTAAAGTAGAGCCCAGTGCTGCTTACGTTTTGTGGCTAAGCTGTGGAGAACAGGGAATGAGAGTGCAGAGGAAGCTGAATTCAGCTGCAGGTAGTGTATGGCGAAAGTGAAACTACAGGAACTGGCTAACAGGCAAAGCCTTTGCATAGCATCAAATGGTTAAAAAGTGAGCTGTAGGCAAGAAACGATGAGTGAAAACTAGCCAAGGAAAGGCTAAAACTATTGAAGGACAACCTAACAGTGGTGTTTTTAACACCATAAAATTCCTCCATGTTGGTGTTTTACACCAATGAGAGAGGCCGTAGCATCCCTGCGAGCCAATCAGAGTTGACAAGATGGTGAATTGAACAATGTGGTGGAAATTGACACCATCCAGAATGGCACCTCAGGGCTGTCATTGTGAGTGAAAATGGCAGACATGACAGAGGTGACAAGATGAAATCACCATCCTCTAACTTGGAACAAAAACACCTTGATGGTAGGCTCCAGAGCGTGAAAAGCCAGGCAGGTCACAAACAAGGCAAGGTCAAGGATACATGTGGGTGGCTCTGAGGGCAAGCGAATGTCAGAGATCAGGGGAGAGGTCAGGACAGCATGATAGGGGCTCATAATTCCGACATTTTCAGCTGCAAAGAAATGAATGTAGAAAGGTTAAAGAGGTGCACAAGTGAAGGTCGAAGCGTCCCAGAGAGGAGCCCTCAGAAGTTCAAGGCCAATGGTCAATGAGTATAGCTGGACAACAGGAAACGTAGACAATATAGAAGAAGTGCCGGCTTGTTTACGTGGTCAAGAGTATGTTCAAAGTAAAGTTCAGAGCATTGTCATGAGTTACTAACCCTGTCGGTAACCTACCCCTTGGCAAAACCAGTGGGTTACCGGCAGCACAGGGATTTGAGCTCGGTACCTTCCGCATACGAGGTAGATGCTCTACCGTTTGGCCACCGCTGCAGTGGCTGAGGACTTTAGGGAATGTGTGGAATTAACTTGCGCTGTACACTGTTTGTGTTGAGTTTTTTTTTTTTTTCAATGATAAATGTTTGTCTTACACGTGCGACTTGTCCCTGTCTGTCTTTAGTTTGTCGGAATTTGTGAGAAGCATTCATAGATAAAATGCTACATCGAAGGCAGGGAGGTCCTACTAGGTGTACAGCACTTGTGGACAGGCAGCCGCAACAAAGGAAAAAATATTTAGGCGCTTTTTGCTTGTACAATGCTTGTAAAATGCACATGAAGGGATTAAACCAAAAAGAAGCTAAGGAGATACACTCATTTTTGTGAGATGAACGTCAACAATGAGAAATTGGATGGGTACAAAGATGTTACAGGAAATGTGATGTTGAACATATTTGAAAACATAACCTGATCATAATAAACAAAGAAGTAAAATGCAAGCTATCATACAAGAATCCGGTACTTGCCCATTTAGCACAGGCAAATGTTTAAAGAGAGGCTTTCCGCGAAGGGTTGAATGTAGAATAAAAATAAATGAAACGCTAAAAAATACGAGGAACACCAGAAAATGACAACCATAACTTTTGCACCTACAGAGAAAAATGAGTGTCAGAACAGCTTAAAGAATGAAGATGCAATATATGGATACATGGGCAGCAGTCGTTTGATGACCATAGCAGGCTCAGTGCAAAAGCATGTACATGAAGCCTCAAAGAACATATCAATGTGAACTACCAGCAGCTGTGGCACATTTTGGAACAGCAGCAGTCTAACTGTGCTCGCATTACAAGAAGTCTAGGAGGACAACACTGTGGAGGCTATGTGAAAAGGAGTGAAGCGTGCAGCTAATGTAAACATACAAAGGGGACTTCACAAGGAGGCCCATAATGACCATTGTTATTTATGATAAACTGAACGAAAAAGGAATCAGCAAGCCAGGCACTAATATGTTTGAACAAATGAAGGCAACGCAAGTTGGTAAGAAGTTGGAAAGTCATAAAACCCTGACACGAGAAGAACAAGGCATTTGTATTGTCCTCTTCATTCGTATTGCATCCATGTTTTCTTCACTTCACTTTATTTCCTATCCCATTGAAGGGGTATTACATAAGGGGTGGATAATAAAATGAATATTACAAACAGGCGTTTATTTTGAAATGTGCGTGAGCGTGACAACAGCTTCGGCAAAGGCAGATATGCTTGTGATGGCTGTGATGGCGTGTCAAAGGTCTCTTGCTGCTTGAATAAAAAAATGATGCTTGAACAGTGGTGGCACGTGCAACTTGAAAGGGATGACCGGTGTGATGAGATATGCATGAAAGGGGCATGATGTATGGTGGATGATTAAGGGAAAAATTAACGAAAGAGAGAGAGGGTGGCAACCTGTCGACGGAAAGCAAGTGTTGACAAACCAGATTTCGCTTTCAATGATGAAATGCTGATATCACATGACTGTGAAGAACGAATAGACCTAGTAGCACGATATTGTACTGACTCGAGTGTATTTATAAGTTTGATGCTGGTTCCAGATGGGAGATCCATACTCAAGTTTCAATCTCACAAATAATTTGTACGCCAACGCTTTTGCATGTTGTGGAGTATGATGTAGATGAAGCCTACGAAATCTTAGTGATTTCTTAGAAGCTGAAATGATGCTAGTAGTGTGCATGCGACAGAGTGACACCAAGGTATTTGAATGATTGGACTGATTCTATTGGAACATTAGTAATTGAATAGGTAAATCTGAGGGGGTTACAGCAGTGAGAGAAGGACACAAGTGTACAAGATTACAGAATCATCTGCAAACATATTAATGTTACACAATACATGTGTTGGTAGATCATTATTATAAATAACAAAACATTGCCCTAGGACGGACCCCTGCATACCTTTTGTTACAGAGAGCCTATTAGAATAATGGCTAGTAACGAACACAAACTGAGAATAGTTAGTCAAGAATGTTGCTATCCAGTTTACTACATCGAGGTGTAAGTTTAACAGAGACAATTTTAAAAGCAAACACTTACGAGGAACCGTGTGAAATGCTTTTGCGAAACCCAGGAATATGCCATCGGTCTGAAGTTTACTCAAGGTTAACATGCAGGTCGTGAAGAAGGATGGCCAACTGCGTTTCGCAAGACTACCCTCTGCAAAATCGATGATGACAAGACTGAGTACAAGAAATTTATTATATGCTAGTATATGATGTGTTCCATGATCTTGCAGGGGACACTAGTTAATGACATATAGGATGGTAAATTAACGGGGTGCCTCTGTTGCCTGATTGAAATTTCTAGGTCTAATACTAATGTTACACAGACACTTTTGCTCACGATGGAGCCCAGATATGATCAAATATTCTAATCTGAACCAACAATGATTGCTGCTACCCAGTACAAAAACCAGAATCAAGTTGGGTGGGCTGTAGTGCACCAGGTTTTGATAAGTGATGCAAAGCACTTACAAATTTTTCTAATATTCAGTAAAAATCACAATTCAGATATCAGCCTGCAATCACAATCCTCAATTGTGATGCACACGTTGCGACTGAGTCGATCCAGATGAAGCAAAGTTATGAGTGCCCGAGGAGTAGCACCCAATCTGGACTGAGCTCAACTCGGATCGGGCTTGATCGTGATCGAACCATACACTGGGCATGCAACCCCACTTTCAGATTCCTGTTAATGTGCAACCTGCCCAGGCAGCCCCGCCCCGCCTCCCCCTTCCCGATAAAGTGTACGAAAAAACTTCTGGCTACACCACCGGTTTGTTGTTTGTAACTACAAACACAATTTTTTTTAAGCTCATTTGCACAAGAAAGTGCAAACCTGCCTCTGCCGGTGGCTTACCTGAAAACTGACTTTTCATAACTTTTTATAATTGCAAAATTACAGTAAAACGGTTGGAGTGGATTCACAATTGATTGAGGTAACATGACAAGACAATGACAAAAGAGTGAACTGGCTGGAAAGCCACTGTTGTTTGTCACAACTGAATTTTGTTATTGAAAGCCAAATGCACAACAGAAACAGAAAGAAGCGACAGCGCAAGTCCTGTCAATTCACTCTTTTGTTGTCTTTGTTGCACTACCTAAAGCAGCTATAAAACTATTAAACTTTACAGCACATGTTGCAGTTGCCAAACTGAAGCCAAGTAGCAAAAAATTCACATCAATTTTGCAAAAATCCCGACCCTTGCGTCACTCGAAAGTACCACGAGTCTCGAGATTTCATAAGCAATCTTGGGAGTCTCACAATCCATCCCAAAAACGTGTTACGAAATAAGTAAGTTATTAGTTTCTCAAACGGCTCCTGCCATGCAGAGTGAGAGACAACTGCAATGTCAATGAATTTGGCACAACATTTCAGGAACAAATATTTTTAAACTGGTGCTAGTATTATGACTTCTACTAAATGGCCCTTGTTACCACACAGCTTCAATTCTGCAATTACATGTGCCTCACAGTGAATGACTAATGACCTAATTAGTATAATACCTGTGCTACATGTAACAATGTTGTTGATTAGCTAATTTACAATTCCAATATACGTCATGCAAGTGAAGTCTTCAAGCAAGCTACCTGGAGAGGTGGAATCATGTAACCTGCCACACACAATATTTTAAAATACTTCTTCAAAGTAAAAAAGAATGCAAATGGTATAAAGATGATGGCAACACAATAATAATGTAGTGCTCACAATTACCTATAGTCAAACCATGCAAATATTTCAGTGCATGGATAAACGATCAGAAGGATTGGAAAGAAGAGCAGAGAAATTAAGTAAAAAGAAAATAACAAAAATAAAAAGAAGAAATGTTGCAGTCACAAAGCATGCGATACAAATACGAAGTAATTAGCGTAATTTACAAGAGCACAATGGTACGTCGCTGAATGCAGAAGTATGGCTGGAATCAGGCATCAATTGTAGCCTTGAAATTGTAAAGAGGGCTTTAGGCAGTACAACAAATGAAGCAATCCAAGGAGACATGAAGTAGCCAACATTTGGGATGTAAATGACTAAGCTTCAGCATGAAGCCGCAATAGCAGAATAGTACAGAGGCACAGTACAGACAAACAGGGGTGTGCGAATAGTATTTTTTTAGACCGAATCCAGTATTGAATACTTTTTCAATAAAAAGCAGTCATTTTCATCATTAACATAAAGTGATGTTCATATCCTAGTATTCACAATGTTAGCAATTTTCTGTCATGCCTTTGCACGTTATGAAAGATTGTCATTAAAGTTGAAATGGAGCATACAGAAGGCTTCACATACCCGGAATTCTCACGATTTGATCACGTGAAAATAAATTGTGATCAAAATTATCTCGATTTAGAAGGAAAGGTCTGGCTAGCCGAGTGATGTACAGTGGCTTTGCTAGGTAACATTTCAAGTTCTTTTTTTTTGTCTGCTATAGCTGCCAAGATGAAATTTATCACACTTCTGCTCTGGCTTTGTGTATGACTGAACACACTGGAGGAATTAAACTATTTGAAAACTACTTGAAAAAAGTTCATGATTAGAAATACCGACTATCCAATTCGAAGAACAAATCCAATAGCGCCTTATTCAATCTGTCAATCAAGATTTTCAAATATTCGCACACCCTAACAAGTGGAGGAACGATGCGTGCTGTGGGCATTCAGTGCATGCATCGCTGCAGTGTGGCGTGCAAGTAAATACGGATTCTAAAGTGGAGCATGAGAAGCCTAAATGAAATTTTTCAGAGAGTAAGAAATTCCGAGAGGAATTAGAGGGGAGCAACTAAGATGCAGCAATAAGTGAAGGTTACGAGCTCTGCAACACCATTGTGGAAGCTGTGGCTTCATTGCATTTTGACAAGGGCGAAATGCAAAAATGGCCGTGCACTTAGTAGGTACACGTTAAAGAACTACAGGAGGTCAAAATTAATCTGGAGCTATCCACAAATGTGTGTATCATAACTGACTGCAGTTTCGGGACATTCAATTTTAGGAAGACGTTATAAAATAATTGTTTTTGGCAACTCCAACAAGAGTGTTTTACTATTCAGTGATAGGGATGGATGCTTGCAAATGAAATGCTGTAGTAACAATTTTGACAATGTAGATGATATTTGTCACTGTTGCACATAAGCATACATTAATATAATAAAGTACAATTTAATTCTGCACTCAGTAGATGAGACAAGCCCAGATAATTGCGAAGCATTTGATTTAAAAGCAGTCACAAGGAGACTGATATGTGAGAGGCAGAGATATCCAAGAGGCAGGAATACTGGTGTCAGAATTTACGTCACATAGACTCTTTTTTTTTTTATGCAAGACTTGAGGCTGGTTGGTATTCTATGACTTAGAGATGCCACCCACTGATACAATGTGGAAGGTAGCCTTGTCTTTACTTTGTATTGCAATCAAATTTTCCTCCAGGTTTGCTTGCAGCTGCCCGTAAAGTGCAGTTAATTTTTGGGCTGCCTCCCAGATTTTAAATCCTGAGTGATCTGCAGTTTCACTAGCTCAGTGCAACTATGTTTCCATCACTGTAGTGTGTATGGCATTGTAGTTATGTTCACAGTCACTTAGGGAACTAAGCATTCGTGAGGTCTTCCTAAAAAGTGTGTTCTACCTTCACTTGCACTCTCCCACATGAGAAACCACGACAATCAGTGAATATGCTGTGGTCACGCTCACAGTTAATGCACCTGCAGGGGACTTTGGTTTATAATAAGCCTGAGGAGAAGAATTATTCCTAATGATAGTTTCAAAAGAAGCTCCATACTCTTTGCCCCCCCCCAAGCACAGTAAGGGTGCGCACTGCTGCCAAGAGCACCAGTGGAAGCCAAGCTAATCAATCAGTGCCTACACTTATCTTTCGTGCTTCTCACACAAAACCCCCTATCCGCATGGGCTAACAAAGATACAGGCAAGATTGTCACTCAGATCATCAGCCTTTTTCATGTCCACTGCAGGTCAAAGGCCTCTCTTGGTGATCTACAGCGACCAAACAGTTGACTCCATTCTCTTGGAATTCGTAGGACTTCAGTCTGACTATGGGCCCTCCTCCTGTATATAACATGTGTATGTGGATCATTGTATGTGTAATAAAACATTTCTGATTTCGCTTGCAAGTTTCCCAAATTCATCACGACACCTAATTCTCTGTGATCAACAATGGTTGAACAAGAGATGTCTCTAGAGTCGAAATTTTGAAAAGAGGACTTGTATTCATCAGGCCTCAATGAAGAGAAAACATTGACTTCAGAGACACCTGCTGGTCTTCCTGTGAACATATGACTTGTTTGGACACCTAATTCTCTGCCATACTTGACTTGTTTCTCTTCCTATGAAACCTATTACATTACTATAATATGCCACTGCTTACAAGCTCTAGACAGCAGCTACAAGCTTAAAACTGGGTCTGTGCTGTTTCTGTGTACCTTTGCATTATACCTGGTACACTGTTTCATTTATTCCTCCCTTAAGGTGTCAAATGCATAACCAAACCGTGGAGGGGGGGGGGGATATTCTCAAGAATTTAGAGAAAATATAACATAAATGCAGTTGCAACAGTTACGAGAAACATAAAAAAAAACTATCAAAGGTGAATATACCTACACTGAAAACAAATACAGAGGGTAAACACAAATTTGGAATATAAGAAATTTAGCAAGTACGTGTGTTTCCTAGAGTTTCTGCGGTGCATCAGTTCAGGAGCAGTTAGTGTATGTAGCCATGCTCACCAGGCAGATAGTTTACCGCTGAATATTTTGAGGTATACGCAAGTGATTATGGGATCAGGAAGTGCATTCCACAGCAGTACTGCAATGGGCAAAGAGTATGTGTTCATAGCTGACGTGTGACAATTTACACATGCTGTTATTGTGTGGCTATGAATTAAGGTCAGTCTGGACTGTGGCTTTAACAGCATGGGTTGCGACTTCAGGTAATGGAAAAAGAATGAAGCTGGCAAAAGTGCAAGATGACATGGCGCAATGCAATTGAAGGCATGCTAAGTGATTGTTTTAATGATATACCATTGACTTAAGTATATTGAGCGGTTATGATGTGAGGCGCTTTGTTTTAGATTGATTCCATTAGTGCAGTTAGGTAGTGAGGGGTTCCAAATGGAAGATGCAAATTCTAGTCTCAGACGTGAGCAATCAATGCTGTACAATGTAATGCAGGAGAACCAAGGTCTTTTATGAAAAGTTTATCCATAGAAAGCTTTATCAGCACAGCTATGACCCTGTCTAAGGTCAAGCCACGTTCAATACAAGCCAAACCATCAGTACCCCGCCTTCCCATGGTGGCAGACTAGGAAACTCACACAGACATCAGCACCAGATCTCCCTCTCGGTAATATCCTAAGATACTATTCCGTAAGAATATCACCCACCACCCTTCCATGTGAACTTGTTCTTGGGCAAGTTGGTGTTTAGGTTTACTATAAGTGTTGTTCTTGGCACAAACTACAAAACATGAAGCAAGAGAACAGGAAAGACACACAGAAGTGCCAACTAACAACTATTTAGTAGCGGAACCAGATACAAAACGAATAAGATGTTCATGCACGCGTAGCGCACAGTACCGAGAAACACATTGTCACGAAAGCTGCCTTTTGAAGAAAGCAACATATATACAGGGTGTCCCAACTATCATGCACCAAGATTTAAAAATATGCAAATGCCACGTAGCTTGACAGAACCAAAGTAATGGTGTTTGCCATCGCTTGGAGATACTCAGATTATTTTTTGCATTCTGCCCAATTACATAATTAGTCTTAATTAATTAATCAACTTCTCAAATATCGTAATTAGATGAAAAGTGTCAATGAGAAAATTGTAGAGCAACATGGAAGACTCCCGCTACAGCTTTCTGTTGCTCAATCTGTGCTACATAAAAGTGTTCTTCCAAGCATGAAAAAAGCCCGTGAATACATGCAAAATTGCTGCGCGAATGGAGACTCGAGGCACTTTGCGTGTATTCGTAGGCTTCTTTAACGCTCAGAAAAACACTTTTATGTAGCATTTATTGAGCAACAAAAAGCTGTATCAGGAGTTTTTCATGTTGCTCTACAATTGTCTCATTGACACTGTTCATCTATTACCAATATTTTAAAAGTTGTTTAATTAATTAAGACTAATTATGTAATTGGATGGAATGCAAAAAATAATCTATCTCCAAGCGACGGCAAACAACATTACCTTGGTTCTGTCCATCTACGTAGCATTTGCACATTTTTAAATATTGGTGCATGATAGTTGGAACACCCTGTATGTGTCTCTAACGCAAGCAGACTCTTTCTTTCTTATGAGAAAAGTTTGCAATAATTCTATCACACTTTGCAGTGGCGCACCGACGGGGGGGGATTCGGGGGTTGGAACCCCCCCCTGAGGCCGACTTAACCCCCCCTTTTGTTTAACCCCCTTTTTTTTCTTAAGCATTTGAGTATTGCAACTAAGATGTAAGACGCGCAATCGTCTGCACACTCGCAAAAAGCGCATTTTTTTGACAATTTCCCGTGAAGAAATCGAAATTAGTGCTGTTTAGATGGTACTGGCAAACTGTCAACCCCCCCCTGGCAGAGATCCTGGGTGCGCTACTGACACTTTGGTCACTGCTCTTGCCTGATAGCTTCTCTATGTCTTTCCTGTTACCTTGCCTCATGCTCCATAATTTACGCCAAGAACAACATGTGTACTAAACCATTGCATGTGCTGCATCATCTTGTTTGGTGCAACCTTTGGATGCGATGTAGTTTTAGTCGTTCCAGTAAGTGAGTCGGCAGAAGGGATTCCTTCCCCGAATCCCCGAGCAAGGAAGCCCCGCACTCGACCCGCCGTCATTTCTTCTGCTGTTGCAGGTCTTCACCCTGCACCTGACCTAGATGACACCGTGAAGCCTGATGCCGCCTCTTCTGCCTTTACGTTATGTTCCTTACGTGCCTAGGACACTGCGGAGATGAACCAAGGCTGGTGGCTTTCCAAGTGACTCATTAATAATCAAACTCTCCGTAAATGACCTCCGTTGGTAGCACTGGCCTATCGATGCACGTACCTGCACTTCCTGCACACAAAGCAGAGAATTTCAGATTTGACAAGTTACAGTACGCTTCTGGTTGTTATCTACCAACCTTGAACCGTAAATTTCTATTCTAATTCTTGCCACACTTAATGTAGGATTTCCACCTGTGCCACGAGCACGTGCTGTTTATTCCCTTTAGGCAACATTGTATCTGCCTGTGTGGGCAATAAGATTGGAAGTATTGCAAATACATTTTACAATATTATGAGAGGGGATCGTCCTGGTGTCCCAACTGCATTAAGCCACAGGAGCCACAGTGAACTCCTTTGCAGCTGCTGAGCTTGCTCTAGTTTCCTTCTTGTGAATGACTTCACCCTTGCACATGTCAATAAATTGGAGCAGCAGCATTGCCTAGTAAAGAAACCCTAATGCAGTCCTTGACATTGTCAGCATTGCATACATCAAAATGAGTCTGCTTCTAGTGCCTGATACAGCTGAAAGCACAACTTTTCTTTGCTCCATTCGTGTATTCACAGCAGAAGGACAAACTGAAGTCAAACTATGACTGAAGCCAAATACATTCGTAGAATGATTGACGAGGCTCTGAAGGGAAACTAAAGACACACACTGTTTTTCCGTGACTGGTTGATTACCAGAAGAGAAAATGAAAGTCCGACGTCCATTTCTTTATTTTGTGTCGAAATCTCAGTGCCAATACGCAACGTCACATATTTCGAAGTATTTCTTTTTTTCACATTTTGACCATTGTGACTCAGCAAAATTTCTTCCAAGCTGTGGTTTGTTAAGCTGCATCATAGGATCTATTGAAACAAAATGTAGTCCTGCTTTACTGATAAAAAATTAAGGAGGAGCGAGCAGATGACATCAATATCCACAACATTAAGGCAAGCTGGTATGATAAAGGCAGTGCCACCATGAACAGTCTCTACTTTCTTGCATAATTTTTGCCTCGCTGAACTTCTGACAGCAAGAGTTGCTTTTTGTATTGTAGAAGGGTAATTTACAGATACCACTCAAATAATGTTTCCCTTTAGTGTCTTTCCAATGTTCAAAAGCTAGGGCACTATAACATAAAATGATTCCAAACTGTTTTGATTCCAAACTCCTGACGTCAAATTTACGTAACCACCAACGCAAGCATCGACCCGCAGCGTTGTCTGAACAACCCAATCAAAAACTCTACTCATTTATAGGAGGTCACCTTTGTTCCCTTTCATAACCAATAAGTCTACACTCGGCAGTTTTTCTTATCTAATTGGCTGACAAGAGGCGAGGAGCACGCTCTAGTGCAGAGGGTTTCGATGGGGCCGAGCCAGCACACTGAAAATAGATAACCGCATGAAGAGGGTGGTGCCGGCTTCTTCGATTAGTCCGCTTCGCCTTACTTAGCTTGCGGTGGCCGGTCGAAAATCGCGGCGGCGTGCAATGGAAGCATAAGAATGCCGCTAAAATGGATCCTCAGCAAGGAAGAGTTGGCAGAGCGATGTCGTATGCGTGCCGAAAGGGCTCGATAACGTTTTACTGCCACGCAAAAAGGTTTATCATGCGCAAATAAATACATGCTCACCGGCAGGTGCGAGTAGCGAGGGCCTGAGCGATCGGCGGGCAGCCATTTTCTATTCCTTTCAGAATGGGGCAGTCTGTGGCTATTCAGAAAAATTTTCAGTTTTGTTCGACATTTTAATGCATTTTTTTCCCGCGTACACATCACTTTGACGTGGTGAGTTTTCGCAATTTTGTGAGGTCGTGTGACAGACAGGCGAAGTTGGCATAGCCAAAAAAAAATTGGACCAATAGCACAGGGCTAATGGTGAAAAGGCGTCGAATCAGGAATGATTATTTTTCTTTTGTGCGGTTCAATCATGCATAATCAGTGTGTACACGTTATATCAGATGGGGAGCTATCGCAGTTTTCGTGACATCGCGTGACAGACAGGCGAAGTTGGGAGTGGCCCGAAAATGTTTTGACCAATCGTGGAGGCTAATTGCAGAAATTGGAATCAAAACAGTTTGGAATCATTTTACATTATAGCGCCCCTACACATGTGACAAGAGAGATGTCAGAGTGAAAGACTCCAAATTAATTCTGCCCATCTGGTGTTCATCAATGTCCACTTAAATCTACACACAAGAACATTTCTGCATTGCTACCTCCACCAACATGCAGCTGCTGTAGCTGGGTCACAGTGATTCACATACACATTTTTGAAGAATAAAAGGAAATAAAATAGAAAATTCTGTCAGCTCACAAGTGTGTTTTCCTTGACCCACTCTGTTGTTAAATACAATGCATCTTTCAGCTTGCAAAATTGATCTCCTTTAGTGTACAGAGTGCCGGCTACCATCAGCAGCTGTTGCTGTGTAGACGTGCAAAAGCAGCAGTGACTTGTTCTCTCTCTTTTTGTGTGTACGTGTGTTCTCCAGCCTGAAGTCGCAATTTTATCCTTATTACACCTGTTTTTCTTTAACGACCAACAGCACCAGTTTGCCAAAATATAGATATTCAATTCCCATGCTCTCACTAATTTTTATAAATCATATAGTTGAAGGATTGACTTGCAAAGCACGCTTGCACGCTGTTGATTGCATGCTGACGCTGATGACTCTAAAAAAAAAATTAGAGGCAGAGTATGGAGGTGGACACTGCAAAACCAGATACTTGGTGGTTGCTGGGAGAAGCTAAATATTTCTTAATGCAGTGGATGCGAGACAGGTTGATGATGATAAAGTAGTGAAGCAGTGTCCTCTCATGTGAAAAACAAAAAAGAAATAGGCTTTGCATTCAAGCAGACTTGCAGCTTGGCCTGTCTGTCGACTTCACATTGGTGGCCTTTTCTCTCACCTGTTATGTCGTACTACACGTGTAATGGACTTGTACTTTTGTTTCTGCTAAGTGATCAAGTCATGGGGCACTTGTAACCCTACAACCCCTACTGCCCACTTCCCCATTCTAATGAGCTGTCTATGACAGAAGTCAGAACAGTGTGCATTTGGCTTAAAATAGAATAAAATAAAATACATTTTCATCTAACTGGCTGTAGACTGCAAATGACATAACACTTTTGCAGTCTACAGCCAGTTAGGTGACTGTGAAAATGTATGTGTGGCATGGTTCTGACAGCAGAACCATGCCCAACTGTTTATTTTTTCTTTGCATGTTTCTGGGTGAAATGTAAAAGCAAAGAAATTAATGAGGGTCCACAATCCATAAATTCATAAAAAGGTCTACGACGTATCAACTTGGAAACCCTTGACACAAAAAATTTGAAGAAGTAAGAGGTCACTATCTATATCAATAAAATGATATATATATTAAACAATGCAAGCCCACAGAAAGCTGTGTGCATGCTAAAGTTTAAAATCATGATGACCACTTATGCTGATCAACATGAAGCCTGGTCTAGATCTGACACAAATTTGTTCACCATGGTGCTCTTTTTTTTTTGCATTTACTGTATGTTTATCATAAGTATGGCAGTGCATTATAAGTAAGGACAAGAAAGGAAACAGGATGGGCACTATCCTGTTTAGCAACAAAACTGTGTTAGTAGACATTTGGAAGAGAAACCCAAAGCCTACGACATTAAGGAGGGCACACTGCTAAGATTCAGTCAACCATCTGTGAACCTAAGTGATTAGGAGAGCGAATTATTTTTGATAACGCAAATGGGCATAAGGGATAGTCACAAATACAGCAGTCATTCTGCCATGAGACAGAGAGAGAAAAAAAGGAAATACAAAGAAAAATCACTGTTCATTCATATTTGTTTGTTTCGTGTTAATTACATTTGTGGTTTATATGCTTTCACAAGTATCTTTCATATCTGTGTGGCAGATGTTAGTGATACCCTTCACAAATTATTCAACTTTATTTGCTGCAATGTGAGAGATTAAGCTCTGCTGAGGTGGCATGTAGCAAGTAAAAGCCTTATGTTATGATCGACCAGGTCATTTCTTGTTGCCTTTTTTCATTCCTTCCTGTACACACATGCAATGTCATTTAACAGAGACATTGTCTGTAGAGCCACGTAGCTGTGAGCAATGACCATAAAATGTTCCTGCTTGTCCTTGCTTGTGTTGTACTGCCAACCATTATAAACTAACCTAATTATCAGTTCTTTTGTACTGTGTATTACAGCATAATGTGCTAGTATATGCAAGCCACGATGGCCAGACTACAGGGGGGTGTTCTGTAATTGTCCACCAAGTGGACTGTCCATTTCAATCGCCTCTGATTGGCTGGAGCTGAACCAGCGAGAAGGAAACTGGCTGGGAGCACCTGTTTTTTTCGTGCTGGTACCCCCAACCCAATCAATCTGCACTTCAGCAGCACTAATATGGACATGCTCACTAGTTGGACGCTTATGGCGTTTTTCACTGGTCGATCTGGGGTAGGATTTTTTTGCTCCATGGCGGCGAATCCAAATTTCACTGGTCGAGTTGGAGCGGGTTCGCGCTTTCCACTGGTTGTTTCGGATCAACTCGCTCCCTAGCCGGATCGCTCTCACTTGCTCCGCTGCTGAGGCGCGGATTCGGGCGGAAATAGGGCGAGAAGCATACGTCACTTCCGCTTGCGGGGGACAGTGATTTTGGTGGCCATGGAAACACACAGAGCGGAATTCGATTTTTGTGAAGTGTGCGCACAGGCTTCCGGTACGATCCAGCGCGGAGCATTTTCGCTCTCCACTGGCACATTAGGATTGGTGATATGCGAGCACTTGCTCCAGGATTTAGGCAGCCACTCCAGATCGACCAGTGAAAAACACCATTACAGAATACCCTCCCCTGCAGTCTGGCAAAGACAATTCATGGCACTTAATTCATACACATCAATATGATGCATGGAAAAATATGCTCCTTTTTCTATGAGGAGCACTTATACCATGGATGATGCCAACCTTTCCGTATGGTGAGACACCGAATAGGCATTAGTTTCAGGGAGGCATATATAGTGGTTCAAGCATTAGTGGCACAATCATTATGAAAACACAAGTGACATTAGCTGCTGCAGTTTGTTCCAGCAATAATGAAGAGCTGTGTGGAATCGACAAAATGTTTTAGTGTTGCAAATGCTCAAACATTATGATGTTTTCACCACTAAAGGGTTGATAATTTTACATGCCATCTACAAATTCGTGCCACCAGTCTCTGCCATAGTATACATGCACTTGGCCAACAGCTTTTTAATAGCCCAGTTTGTATCCTGCAACGTCCAGCACAAGACATTCACTACACAACACTTTAAGGAGACCAAATGCATATTCATAATAAAGTGTTGATATACTATCAGGAGTGACATTCAGTTCACTGGTACTGTGGTGGCATTGCAAATTTTAGAAGCTGGCGCTTATCCAACCTAGCCTCCCCTCTAGCACTTCAGCATGAGCCTTACGAATCCAATTACTGCCGAAGAGCTCTGTCATGATAACAGCATAGCACAGGAGGTTCCTTTATTTTCAATGGCATAGTGATGAATGAGCTTCGGTCCAGCACCAAATGCACGTCCCCAATGTCTAAAGAATACTTGGCACAATGCAAAAGCGTACCTGCACGCCACTTACTCTTGTGTTAACTGTGCTGTGTAATTCAGACGCCTGCGCTCCGCACGTAGCTAAAGAACCTCCGAGAAAATAAGTATAAATAAAGTATAGGAGTAAGTATCGCGCAAGTTGGCGGCTTCCCTATCGGACCCACGGCGTTGCGCCCGGCCGGCCGGCGAAAACGGCTCGCTTGCTCTATCAATATCGAACCCCTCATTTATAGAAAGTTGCTCAAACCGTACGTGGTACGTACTTACATGGGCCGTAAACAAGCGCTAGTCGTGATCGATACGGGCGCCGAGAGACGCCGGATGACGCTCAGCAGCAGCAGGTGTACTTTAACACGCGGCGCGCGTACGATGCGAAATTGACACCAGCGAGATGAGAGGGACGTGCGGCGCCGCGCTCGCACGCGACGGCGTACCTGGCAATTCGCGGCACGCGATATTAGAAGCCGCGCGCCCCGTCGATGTCACCGGAACACACACGACGGTTCCGCATGGACCGAAACCGCTGCAAGCCGCGTGCGCCAGTTCCTTCCCGAGAATCCTTCGGCGTCATCGTCGCTAATTACAGAGAAGCAGCATATCGCTCGCTAGCACGGCTCCCTTTTCGAGCGACAAGGACGAGAGGAACCAAACGAAACGAAGCCGCAGTGTGTCCTGAACGAGGCCTCCGACGGCCGCCTTCTCGAGCAAAAATATTTGCGGCCGCCAAGAATGCGCGCGGGGGCACCTGCGCCGCGGGCATCCGAAGACGAGCGCGGTGTCAGACGAGAGGGGCATTGAAAACCGCAGGACAGCGTGACTGCCGACGACGACCCAGGGTCAGGGACCGTGGCCGGCCTTTTCTGGGGATCCGTATCGGAGAATGCGCGCATAACGTCCTCCGGCCGCGGAAAATTTCGTCCAGGCGGACTGCAAAACAAAAACGCGCATCGTTTGGCTCGGACGCAGCTCGGTGCCCCCGCGAATCAATCATCCGGCAAGGGACGTAAACAAACGGCGCTTGCCGCGCGTGGCACGCAGACTGCGCGCGGACACCGTCGCCGATTTGCGCTAATCGGCCGCGCTGTTTCTGCGCGACGACAGCGGAGAGGCACCGCGCATCTCAAGGGGGGGAACATGGGCCGCCCACAGCCCGAAAGGAGCGAAGGGAAGGGGACACGTCTTCCCGCGGGGAGGACCCGAGAGCGGCGCCGCTCGAGGGATGCAAAAAACCCGTCCGGCCACCCCGATCACGGCCGGACCGGCGCTGGTTGGAACGCGAGAAAACACGCTGGAAAGGCGTCGCACTCACCTGCTCGGCGGGTCGCTGCCGCTGGCTCCGTCTCGGGCCGCCTTTGCCGCAGTGCCGAAGGGAGCGTCGCCGCCGCCGCGCGTGAAATGACGATGGGGCTGATGGGCGCGCTCTCTGCAGGTGCGCCCGCGCTGGTCCCTCGCTTGCACTGTGCGGACGCGTGCGCCGTACAAATTACGCTCGCCGCATCCACTTTCTGAACGGCAACGGTCCGATTGCTCAGCTGCCCAGCGTGTACGGCTGAACTGCTTTCTTGCTCTCCTGTGGCGACGGCGAGGGCTTATGTCGCTAGAGAGTGGGATTTGCAAGGTCGCAGCGATGATCTAATTAGTCGCAGCCGCTGTCTGTGCAGGTTGGGGGACTGTGAACCGGTACAATATAAGTACAAGAACGGTCGCACGCTATGCGCAGTGCACAGCGTGACGGATCAGCGCCGAAGAGGCGATTGGCGATTGGAGCTGCACTGGCAACACGAGAACCAGCCGCAAGCAGTTCCGAGTATGGGGAGTTTGTAAAGCACACTCTCCTTCCCGTGGCGAAGCTGAAAGGCACGTTCTGTACGCGCACGCGGCGTTGCCGACGCACTTCGCTGTGCGTCTTCGAGTCGAGACGGTCGAGACTGCCTGTCGCGGAGAATCAGAAACCGAAACTGCTGAGGACGTTTTCCCCCTCTCTCTCTAATTGCAGGGCGGGTCGCCGAGAGCGCGCGCTTCCACGTGCATCTTTGAACTGGGCGGTTGACCTCTGGCCGCCACGAGCGAGCAATGCGCGGTCGTGATGAGGAAAACGTCCCGTGTTTATTCGTATGGTTCCGTGAGCGAAGGCCGCGTAGGGCTGCGCTTTGATTAATTTATACTGACGAGCAAATTATCCCATAAAGCGCTTGCGACGTGAATTTATATAGGACAACAAATACGTGTGAACCTGCAGCTGTACGTACCCTTTGTAACGTCAGACGCATATTGCTCAAAGAATTCCTTTTCAAAGGAACGGGTCTGAAAAGAAGATGTTAAGAATTATGTAGCAGCTATACAGGAACTGCATTAGTTCTACAGCATATTTAGCGAAATGCGTCAACTATATAAATGTGTTAATTACGATTAGGAAGCTCTGCTATAACTTAATTTACAAATTAGAAGGCGACCGTCATAATGGTAAAACATAATCTGCAGACCCCTCTTTAGCACAATTAAGTAACGTACTTCAGTAGATCCGGGGTCAAATGTTGACCCTCATGTCAATCTAAAGCTCTGATTCTCCTGAGGGCTTCCCCCCCACTCGAGAAATAGATGGTACGCCCGTGTAAACAGTCTTCTTCTTAAACATGGTTAGCTGATATTCTGGCTGAAATTATGCAAAGTCGAGCTGGGCAGGTCGCACAGATAACCATGGACATTCTTTTATAGCATGACCAGGGAAACGCTCAATCGGTATATATTTGCACCGATCACACTTCGTAATCTTAAAATTTAATATAACTCTCAATCATCTTCAACTGCGTTTCCCTGGTCATGCTATAAAAGAATGTCCATGGTTATCTGTGCGACCTGCCCAGCTCGACTTTGCATAATTGCAGCCAGAATACCAGCTAACCATGTTTAAGAAGACTGTTTACACGGGCGTACCCTCTATTTCTCGAGTGGGGGGGAAGCCCTCAAACAATCTGGCCCCCCCCACCAAACTCTCTCTCTCTCTCTCTCTCTCTCTCTCTCTATATATATATATATATATATATATATATATATATATATATTGCTACGGGGTTTATTGACGGTTAGCGGGAAGGCCGAAGCCCAGTCACGTTGGGTCCAGCGCAGAGAGCAGCCGAACAGTTCCAGCCAAACACCAGCGCGAGGAAGGCAGCAACACCCATCATTTGGTCTTTGTCTCTCTCTCTCTCTCTCTCTCTATATATATATATATATATATATATATATATATATATATATATATATAGTCACGGGATGTTCTTGCAAGTCCACAGGGCGTCTGACTGAAGTACAAGAAGACGGAGCAATCTCAGCTGGACACCGATCGAGCGCGCACTCCTAGTTCGTCGACTTCCTCTTTCACACTTCACCGTGCCGGCACCGATAATCTCTCTCTCTCTCTCTCTCTCTCTCTCTCTATATATATATATATATATATATATATATATATTGTAAGCACTATTACCGTATTAACGTACTTCGTTATTTTCATTTGTACATAGCCATCATCATCAGGAGCAAGTTGGAATACGCTAGCGCAAGACAGGGGTAATTGGAGATCGCAGGGAGAGAGAGGCCTTCGTCCTGCAGTGTACAGACAGACAGACAAAGAACTTTATTAAATAGGTCCTGAGATAAGCCCTGCCCTAGGGCAGAGCTGCGGGCCGCTCCCACGTGGGGACGGGTAGGCCGAGCCTAACCACCGCATCGTGGGCTCTCTGGACAGCCCAAGTTTGTCGTGATAGTTCTGAGCTCTGGATGGCAGAGACATAAAAAAATATAGGATCATCATCATCATCATCATCATCATCATCATCATCATCATCATCCCTGTTCTTCTACTTCTTCGCGCATGAGCTGGGGCGTTTCCTCTTTGGAATAAAAACTCTTGTCAGCTTGGTGGGTCTCAGTCTTATAAAGTGGTGGAGGTACGTCAAGACCCTGACGTCCTCTCGCGTTCCCGTCCTCCTTGGAGCTACGTTCTGGTCGCCGCCTGCGCCCCGCTACCCCTACAAAGATGGACACTTCCAAGCCCGGCTGTTCCGGCGCCTCTAACCCTACCATACGACGACTCCGCCTGCGGTGCCGTCTTGGACTGTCACGAGCCCTCAACGCGATCCCCCTGTCTTTGCGGGACTCCGACTACGGGGGGGGGGGGGGGGGGGGGGGGGCGCTCTTAAAATGTCATTACCAGAGTCCTGTTACCCAAATCATTTATGGTTTCTTTTGAGTTTCCTCTACCTTTTCTCTTAAAACGTTGATGTAGCTAAAAGTTAATTGCATTATAGTTCACACGGACGTGCACGGCTTTTAATTTATACTTACGCTTTATTTCTGAAAATCCTGACAATAGGAAAACAAGCGCATTATAGAAGCACCAACGGCGGCTACCTCATCCGTATTTTCTCCCTTGAACATGTTATTTTAATTTCCAGTGTGAACACCATGCACAGAGACATTATATTTGAATGTGTACACAGGACAAAGTTTATTATATCTCAAAGAGAAAGAGGTAGCCAACTAACAATTATTTCTAATGATATGCATAGCCTAGCCTATGTCTAGAGAATGAATATGTTACCGTATACATGTGCAACTCGCTACAAATTTCTTTGCGCGCTTTTTTGACACTAAAAAAGACCTGCAGACTTCAGTGGCCCCATCGGCAAAGTCTTTTCTCAACGGTGTGTGAAATGCACGTGAATGATATGTGTGTCAGCATGCTTCTCTTTCCAGTAGGTAATGCTAGCCACTCATGAAAACAATTATAATTTACAACATTTATTAGGGATGGAAACATCGCAACGTGCATACAGAGGTCGTAAATATATATAATTAACTTAGTAATTGAATCGATTCCAAGCCGGCTTCGCTCAAAATCAGAATCAATGGCACTCGTGCGCAGCAGAGCTTTTACTAGGACTCAGGAAAAAAAAAAAGAGGCTGCAGTTTCGCCACAAAGGGGCAGCAGTATTAGTGATAGCGAAGCGCAAGACAATTACACGAAAGAAGATTCTTCCCGTATAAATCCGTGTAAGAGGGGGGGGGGGGGGGGGAGCCGCACCCCCAACTTGAACGCAAGTGTTTTTTGTTTGTTTTAAATCCAACCGAGAAGCAATCGCATTCACCGCTGATTCCGATCGCGATCCTCTGCGAATTTTCCTGCACAGCGTACTTTCGTGCGTCGCAACTATATATAAAAAAAAGAAAAAAAGAAGTCGGTCACAACTTAAGAAGACAGGAGAGGCGCCCCGCCATCATCACTGAAGCGCAGCAGCCGATTGCCACCGCGACTAAAGAAATAGTCCCGCTGACGCCAAACGTTACTAGATTACCTCTTTCTAGTAACGGTGGCTGACGCGACTCGGCGCAGCTCGAAGCGCGTGCTTGCCATGTCCTCTGTCGGCATGGTCACCGGCCGTCCGACTCATGTCGTCAGTCTAGAGTGCGCGCCCATTGGTGGATGCTCGTGTGCACCCGCCTTTGAGGGGCAAATGTCGCTGCCTTCTAAAGTTGTACGCGACTATAGATGACGAGAGAATGCGATTGCGGAGGTTTACGACGGATTTCATACCCGTAGTTGGAAAAATTAGACAAAATGGCCCGGTCCCATGTAAGGCTCGTCAAAATTGTGGCAAAAAAGTGCGACCCTCACACGAGTCTGTACGTTGGTTATATCGCCTATAGGAATTGTAGTAACATTTACTTACTAATTAAAATAACAAACATCGTGCAATGTACCGACCATGTAAACCTGTAAATATGTCACTGGATGACCACGAGCACTCGCTGTCACAACGCTGGCATTATGAAGAACGACGGCCGCGGGGACGAACGGTTCGCACAGCCATGCGATTCACCGCGACTCCAAAAATTTAATCCATCATCATCACTGCATATTTTTATGTCCACTACAGGACGGCCTCTGTCAGCGATCTCCATTACCCCTGTGTCTTAACTTATAGGCCATAAGCTATTAAGTGACTATGCTTAGGCTATGCGATCTGCAACACTTGGGGAGCGCAAAAACAGCCTATAAGAAGGAAGACAGCGAGCATGAAGTTAGCAGCCATCCCTGCTCGCCCTTGATCATTGCACCCCCCAATGATTACCAACAAGTGGATATGGCACGCGGGCCGCGTAAGCGTCACCCGCGCACAGTCATTCGCAGCTGCGGCAGAGCTACGTGAAAAGACGCGTGCTCTCCTCCCCAGGCGCTCAATTTATCACGTGACCTCCAACTAACCTGAATATTGACCACGTGGGAAGATAATGTCGATCAAGCTACCATCCTTTTCGACTCAGTGTTACGTGCTTTTTCTCGCACCCACAGTGCGAGAAAAAGCCGCTCACTCATATGACTTTTGGACTTTATACGGAATACCACGGCGACGACGACAGCGAAATTTTGCCTGGAGTGTCGATGCAATTGCTGTCGCAATAAAAGGAGAAATATAAAAGAGGCGTCGAGCTTGCTTCTACCACGGCTGCGGGCGTTGCAATTTGCACCGGCTACAAACACAGCATGATCACAACGATAAAACCAACAGTGGGAACCTCGCTTATCTGTACTTCGCCAGAACCCGTCTCACGCTAAAAAGGAAGCGTACTTCCCACCGTATAAGCACCAGCGGAAACATAAGACTAGGCGCGCGGGGAGACAGCGCACGCGAAGGGACCAGCCATGTCGGATGGCCCAAGCTTGAACTCGGCGAAGAGTAACTCCAAAAAAGCGCGTGACCGGCATATCAATGGCAAAGGCAGGAAAAGTAGGAGTTTAGGAGGACCCGTGTATTCTAGCTGCTAGGCAAAAGAAGACTCCACGCCGCTATCAAGAAGGTTCCTCAGATCACGTGTTTCCATCTGCGAGTGACATGTACCGCCAGAGGTTCTATGAAGTACTTGACACAGTGCTGTCTTCGTTCAACAACAGGTATCCTCCTGATATGTGGCAGCATAAGTCCCACATTGAGCAGCTTGCCATATGGAAGTTCTACGGTGATAGCGTTCAACTGTGACGAACTTGAACTATAGGAGGCCTGATTTTGCACAGAGATATGCTGACTGACATTTGAAGCCAGCAAAGGTCGGCATCATTGCACACATTCGAGGACGTCGTGCACATGCTTACGGGGGGGCAAGGGCGTACACCTGCGAAACATTTTACTGGAAATGCCCAAGCTAAAACAATTGCGTTGGCCATACCGGTCGCGTCGGCCTCATCCGAGAGGTCCTTTTCTTGCCTTCGGTGACTGAAAATGTACTTGCGGTCGACGACTAGACCAGCCCGTTTGAACCATCTGAAAATTTTGCACGCCTACAAAGAACTCTCCCGCAAAATCAATTGGAATCAGATTGCCGACGACTTCATTTCCAGATCAAGTACCCGAACCAACACTTTTTCAATGATGGTGAAATCATTGCATCAGACAACGAACTGATGTCTTTAATAGGAGAGAAAGGCGCCAACTTACCAAGTCAAAGCAAACCACCTGGCTTAGAAAACAACGCAAAAAAGTTATACAAAGGAACGAAAATGGGGTACATAACAGCGCAAGCAGAGTGAGGCCATTTGGGTAAGGCGCGTGGTTGCGCTTTGTGTAAAACTCCCCAGTCCATGCTGTGCATTTTCCTTATTAATTTTTATTCGTCATATGCTGCATTTGCCGCTCAAAAACACAATCCACGCTGTTCCTATATTTGCTGCCGAGTGCTTTCGCGTTTTTGAGATATCGCTGTCCTATTTATTTATTTCTTAATATGTTTATTTATTTGGGCACCTGATGATTTTTGCTCTATAATCCTTTGTTCTACCACCGGGAAATACCCGAAACCAGTGGCATAAGGTATGCTTTGACAAGTAATGAAACTAATGCGTTATGGAATCACATTATACTCATGCCAATAATTCGTCGTATACGTTGTGTTCAGACATTGTTATAGATCGTTTAATTTTTATATATGTTATGTCCCATCTTCTCAATGACTGACATTTCGTCAGGAAAATATTTCTTGGTTGTATCTTTTGTATTAAAACATTTGGCTTGTTTCATTAATGTGTACTTAATTGTGCGACGTAATGCGCACAAAACAAATATAACTTCCTCATGTGTTTAACTGAATCCGCTTGTCGCATGGGTCATGCGAGAGATGCATGGAGAGATGACACTTTCTTGGTGGTACGAGGGGACTCGGGCTGTAAAACTGACTTGTCTCCTAATCTGAGGTCCTGCAAATACTCATATAAGCTCGTCACTTGAATGAACAATCTTTCGAGGTGACACGAAGTTTCCAGTGTAATTTTTAATAAAGGTTATATATATATATATATATATATATATATATATATATATATATTGTCACGTAGTAGTGACAGTGAAGAAAACAGTCGCAAAACTGTGAATGACGAAACGGACTTTATTGGGCGAACCTGTACCCACAAAAGCAAGTTACACTCGAAGGTAAACGATAGCGGCGAACACAGTCGGCGATTGTCGAAAATCTGATCAGCGGCGAAACGCGTCGGCTTTTATACATGAGTCATCGGATGTTCCAGATTATTCCCTGGTGCCCGCGTGTCTTCCAGAAAGTTCTAGACAATTGGCGTCGGTCATACAATCAGATAACAACAGTGTCGGTGAAAACAGGCAACGGAAGGAAGCATCGATAACGTTCGAGAAACTTCCGATACATGCAGGCGCGTCCTGCGCCGAGCGATAACGGTTAACATCTGTGAGCCGGTGAAGAGCGGTCACCGGTGAAATGTAAACAAGTACACGTGGCAATACCCTCCCCTTCAAAAAAAAGAAAAGAAAAAAAAAAAAAAAAAACATCGTCCCGATGCTACTAACGAACACGAAACCGAAACAAAAACCACGCGTAATAAAGAAAATAAAAAATAACAAAGCAACGAAGTACCTAAGTTCGTCAGCGGGCGTAGAAAGGCTTAAGACGCACCACATGGATGACTTCAGGTCGTGCGCGGCGCCGCTATGATTGCGAAATGCCGTCTGACACGAACCTTATATGTCCAGTGTGCCAATACGTCGGATGATCTTATAGGGTCCGAAATAGCAATGTAATATAGTTTCTCGCTAAGTCCTCGTCGGCGTATCGGAACCCGA